>NC_056731.1:493421568-493538665 GCF_019279795.1 Protopterus annectens
TCTACTATGCCTGAGTGAGGAATTGTGCCAAAATCTTTGGCCTTGTCTTTGGTCTTGTTTATGTGGTTTTACTATTTACAGAGTAGAAAATAAAAAAAAATATATAAAAGAAAAAATCAAGCTGCAGAAGTAACTGAATCAGCTAATACAAAGACATTCCATTTTACTTCCCTCTCACTAAGCGCAGCTTAAAAATCACTGGTTAGTGATCATGGAAAATGTAAAGAAAATTTGAATTGTGTGTGTGAGAGTGATAAAGAAAGCAAAACAGAGCACATTCTTCTCAACAGTAAGAATGAAGCTATAATGCCTGGCTTTACTGACTAACTAACTCTCGGTAATTTACGAGAAAATCAAACATTTTTGAGGGACAGAGGAAAATATGAGGCAAAATTAAGAACAGCTGAGAGGCATGGGGTTGTAATCATTTGCAGCTTATGAATTTTTTCATACATTTGATAAATAAAAATTTGAAATGCAATCTGTGTGTGAGTGTTTCTGCATGTTTGTGCCTGTGTGTATGACATTAAATACATCACTTGTATTCTAACCGTGAAATACTTCCTCCAACAATTATACATGCTACAACTTTGAAGCATTAAGCAGATAAACTATTTTACCTCAAAAATATAAAAAATGCAAATACTAATTAAAAAAACAAAATAATTTAAGGGACAACCAGTTATCTAAATGCAATATTCCTCTCTGGGGTGACAGGTACAGGAAATAAAGGACCCTCCAGGGATGATAATTCTCTATCTGTGTTGTCAGGCTTTACAACTTTCTAGGATGGTCTGTTATTTCCCTGTAATACCCACCCTGTTGGGCATTACTGCTACCAACTGAGTTATACTAGGGCCTTATTTAAAGTATAAATTAAGATCAATTCAACAGCTTCTGTTCTTGATTTTACTAAAAACTCCAGCAGTGCTGGTCTTTCATTAATGACCCCCTAATTCTATTTGTACTCTGATATCAATCTTTGAGGGAAGGCAATCTCTAACCTATACTCCAAATAAATTCTTGGCGCCTTCCCATTCCATTACCTTTCCCTCTCTTTAGTTATTTGCTCCCAATACCTTGGTTCCTTTGCCAGTTTTCACCAATAAATTCCAACCCACTCTTGCCTATTGTTTGTATTCCTAATTGCAGTCATACCTATCAGCATGATCTCTTTTCTCCATTAGTTCTTAGAATACTTTCTGCTACTTTATGAATATAACACTGTGTATGATTAATGTTATTTTCCTTAAAGATCTGCATCCAACATCACAGTCTCCTTGTTTCTTGAGCTTTCCCCCCATTTCATCATCCCTTTCCACTTTGAATTTTAGGTTTCTGCTTGTGCTATATATATATATATAGGAGCCTTAACTGTTAAGCTCTGAAATCCCCTTCGAATCAGGAAGCCCCATCAGCCTTGTTCTATTGGAAGAATCGGCTTATCCCACTTGACTCTTGCAGTCTTCCCCTTCCAGATAAAATCCTTCTGCTCTTTATTAATTGCTATCCACAACTTTTCCTCTGGTTGATAAAAATATGCTTGACCAATGTATAAGACTAACAGGACTAAACATTTTAACTGATTGTATCTTACTATCCATTAACAGAGCTTCCAGTTTCGCAGTTTTTGTATCATCTGTTTAGTCTCTTCCACATATCCTTAGCTGCCATACGGAGTTATTTTTAATCCATACTCAAATACTTCACTTCATCATGTCCCCATAAATATGGATATTTCTGAACCAGTTTGTGTGTGGGTACATAATTTACCACTATTGCCTTTGTTTTAGCTTCAATAATTGTGTATCCCAAAAAAGATTTTTAAACTCAAAATGTTCCACAACATTGTATTGTCCTTTTCTGGTTTTTGTCAGTTATAAAATAATATCTGTAAATAGAACCAGCTTTTCTTGACTACCATACCAATTACATGCTTGAATTTGAGTCCCTTATTTTCTTCTCCAATGGTTCTAAGTATAATGCAAATAAACAGGAAAAGAGGGCACCCCTGCCTGGTTCCTCTGTTCAAGGAAAAATTATCAGAGAGGAGCACACCCACTTACATTTTCACCTTTGACCCTCATATATCCTCCTAATCCTTATAATTTTATCAGGGAATGCATTTAAATCCTCCCATTGCCCTGCTCAAAATCCCAGCTTATTCTATCAAACACTTTCTCAGCATCAAGACCTAGCACCAACAGTGGTATTTACATTCTGCTTCCCTCTGCATCATCAGTGTTCTGTTAATGTTGTCAAATGTTCGTCTCCCCTCCACAAAACCACATTGACCCATATCCATCAATTTTGGCATCACTTTTGCCATTCTTTTAGACATTATTAACATAATCACTATATAATTATGGTCCAGTATTGAAATGGGTCTATATAAAGCTGGATCTGATGGATCTTTACCTTCTTTAGATATTACAGCTACCACTACTCTCTTCCAGGATGTTGGTACTTCTCTTAAAATACTGTTAGTATCACAGGAGATTACTAGGCTATCGACACAGGTCATTTTACGGGTAGCCATTTCAACCTAAAACTTTCCTGATCTTATCAGTTATTTCCCTCCTAGCTTCCAAACTTCCACAGGAATACCATCTATTCCTGGGGACCTTCCTATAAATTGGTTATACATCACTAATTTTATCTCGTATCCTCCTATCCTAACAGTTCGTAATTGAACCTCATCTGCCTCTAACCTTGGCAATTTTTCCATAAACATTTCCATTTGCACCTTTTCTCGACATCTTCACTGCTGCAAATTAAATTCCAGTCCCCACTTATAAGTAATATTCCTTGCTGAAAGTTGATTATTTCGCCCAGAATTTTCTTAAGCTCCATATCACTTTTCGGTGGAAAATACATGCCAATGTAATCCGCCTCCCTCCTTGCCAGTAGTCTCTTACTACTACAAATCTATTATCTATTATCATTTTTATCCACTTCTATCACAACTGGAGCTCCACTTGCAATTAATATAAGTACTCCTCTTTTCCTCTGTCAGTTTTCTGCTGAATAACCATCCTGAAAACCTTTCTTGATCAAATTCACATTAAGTTCCTTCCAAGTATATCTCCTGTAGCATAGCTATTTGCACTCTAAACTTTTTAATATAGTTTGCTACTCTTTTTGTATCTGTGAAACCTTTGACATTTAAAGACATTGCAGAAAGCATCATTATATTAAAAATGATCCCCACCTTTTATGTATAACAGCTTTACTGTTAAATGTCTTGTTCCAGCTGTGTTACATACATACACTGTTTTGCAGGGTGAACTTTTATAAAGTTGTTAGTGATATCCATTTGAGCCTATGTTACATCTTACAAAACTTTTGTTTTTATTGAAAGCCCTCAAACAAAAAAAAAAACACACCCTCAATACCCCCTAAAACCTATTAACTTAATATTAACAAACAAAACTAACATCTTCAAATATTGAAGTTTTACCCTCCTTATAGGAAGAAATGTACCAAATATAGTTATTTTCAGAGGACATTATCTCCTATCCAATTTCTCAATCAGATTGTCTCTATGGGGACAAGAGGATCAGATACAGAAGTCCTACTAAGCATACATTTATTTGCTAGAAAAAAGCCTTATAATATTCAATATTCCTTTTCATTTACTTGCTTTCTCTTAAAACTTAATAGATCAAGCGTCATTCCCCCATGCAAGAATAAGATTACAAGCACATTATTTTTTCTTTTGTCATGCTCTTTTAACCAGAATTTTACACTGCAGTGCCTACATTTCTTAACACTGAACAAGGAGAAAGGAGAAAAAAATCAGGAACACCTCCTTACAATAGTATTGCCATTACACTTAAAACTGAGAAAACTTTACTTTATAGTATGGAAAGAAAATCATACACTTTAAAGTACTACTAAGAAAAAAAAAAACTTTTGTTTCTTAGTTAACTTTCTCCCTCCTCTTCCCCTCCCAAGTTCTTTTCCGAACATTAATGGCATGAAGTAATGCATATACTTTATAGAGTCCCTCACAAGTCCAACAAAGTCCAATATATTTCCATATTTTCTTGTTCTGTCATATTTTACAAATATAATTATTGCTTTGTAATCCCCCATCTGTCAGTTTCCAAGTTACTGGTTTTATTCCTGTTCATCTCTGTCTACCAAAGCCTGACTGATTCATTTTCACCGTACTCTCGAGTCTTCTAGTCAGTTCTCATGCTCAGTTCCTTCTCTCCAGCATTTCCCATTAAAACAGTACAAAAGTTTAACTGGCACAGTCTCTATGTGGTCTTTATTACCAGAAGAACAAGAAGCAGAATCTCCTTATGTTTCAAAGTTCACTTTTCGTTGGACAAACTTTTGTATTTGCTCCTTTGTCCCAACAGGGAGGAATATTTTGAAGATATCTGGGTACAGCAGTTTGAATCTCACACCTGCTTCTCATCATTCCCTGAATAGTGGAATAAATTTACTCCTCTTCTGCCTGGAGTACAATGTGTAATCATTCTCCACTTTTAGTACTTTGCCCTTCTGCCACAATTATGACAGAATCAACCTTATCTGCTGGTAAGACTGCATCTTTACTATTAAAAGGTCTAGGTTGTTTTCTCCTAGCCAGGTTTGGAGCATACACATGTGCCCTTTCAATTAACTCATGCTGTGGAATACTAGTCCAGTTGCTTATTTGTGCTTTCATAAAATTAATGCAGTCTGTTCTTTCCAGCTTCTCTGGCACAGCTGAAAAGCTCAGGTTTTCTGTATGTGTTCTGTCCCCTAATTCTAATTTTTGTAACACCTTTTCTTGAGCAGTCTTTTCTTCATTTTGGCCTCTGAGTTTTGCAGTTTTATCACCTCATCTGAATATCTGTTTAAAGCTTCTTCCATTTCTCCAGCTATTTGTTGTTTGAGTTGATATACTGCATCAGTGTTTTTAACCATGTCTATGTGCAGATGTCCTATGCTTTCCTCTACATTACTGGTAGTCATGTCTATGCTTTCCTCTACATTACTGGTAGTCATGTCTGGAGCTTACATTGCTTTTTTGGTGAACAGCTGCAGTACTTTTCCCAATCAGCGTTTTTTCCTCACCTTTTGTAGTTGATTTTCTTTAAAGTCCTCTATTTGTTTTACCTGGCATCCATGCAGTACACTTACTAGCCAGTTACTGAAATTTACCCCAAAACACAAAAGTACACTCACCTTCTCTGCTGAATTTCTGTTTTCACAACTAGACATAAGCTGGTACTTAATGTGCAGCCATTTTGGAAATCCTGGATGACTGACAGTTTTAACAACATATCTGAATGTGTGTACGAGTCATCAGCAAAATGCCCTTGGACAAAAGATTAAGTTTTTAACTTCTCTTCTCAGACTAATGCAATGCATGTGTTCACAAAGATGAGTGATGGCAAATATCTTGACTACTTTAAAAACTGAGTTTTCTTTTTTACATATTTAAGCTTACTCCTAGAAAAAAATTTATTGAACATATGAGGAAAGCCAGAAGACAGGTACAAAGATTTCATTACAATGGATGAATGAATGGATGTAAATTTACTACTATGGAAAATTATCGATCTTATGATAATTTAGCAGTCATTCTGTGAGAATCTGTACAGTTGAGAAGTATGCATACCTCTCAGCCTTAGTGCAAAAGATGTGGACAAAGCCTAAAGTAATGGGGAGGGGGGGCAAAAACCCCAAAACAGGACAGATTTTAAATATTGCTCTTAGAAAGTTGTTAGCATAACAGGATTTGCATTAGCATCCATTTCTGATGGATAAGAAATCTGAAACTAAAGGTTTGCCATTATTTAATTACTTCAATCTTCAGTGATTTGCCAGAAATCCATAGATTTTATGAGGAAAAAATCAAAAATAAGAGGCAAAAATCTGGACATTCTGCAAAAATTCTGGACAATTAAGAGGTATGATATACAACCTTCTCAAGTATGCTACTACATCTTCTGTCACTAGCATTTCCCACAACACTCGCACCATCAACCAACTATCACAATTCTCTCTTCCAGTGTTACCTATCTAAAACTACCATACAATACTTAAACCAGAATGCCATACCTCCAGTATCTCCTCCAGCCTACTCAACATTAATTACTAGCTCCCTGAAATACAAGCAATTAGCACATGCTCCACCATTATCCAAAATCATGCATCAAGCATTAATATTAATGGGTCTTCAATAGCCACATTGCTAACAAGACAATAACACTGGGAGGGGATATATATCCCAATCCTGAACCCACTCATCTAATCCCAGACCCCACCAAATCAGCCCCCTCATATCCTGAAAGTGCAACAGGCTACCTCTCAAACCACCTAGAACTTAAAATAGTACACAGTAACATAAGAAGTCTTTAAAACAAACACAGATGTTCATGCCTGTATAAATCTACTACTCCCCCGATCTCTTCATAGTCACGGAAACATGGTTAAAGCCAATTACCAAAATACATAAACACCCCCACCGGGTAACAGTATACTCAGACTAGACAGAACCAACTAAATTAGGAGGTGGTGGTGTTTTTTTACAGAAATGTTTTAGATCTCTCCATTTACCATGATACTACGCACACCACCAACAATGCTGAAATTCTCATCACACTTCTCAAACTAAATACTTACAAATCTCTAGCCATCATACATAGGTCTATACATACCACCCGGTAGCAACATTCCCATCCTGGAAGCGATCCTCTCATGGATCTTGGTCAACATAAGACCAGAAACCATCTTGGTAGCAAATGTCAACATAAACTGGCAAAAGATAGCTCTAGAAAACCCAACAAATTCAATATGGCTGCATGGCTTTTCTCACTTGATCAAGACTGCAACCAGAATTAACAAAGCCACATCTAAAGAATACAACCCAGATTGGATTGTAACATCTACCCCAAACAATGTTGCCATAAGAAGCACACTACCCAACAGCCTAAACCACTACCAGCTAAACTACATAGACACCCCAAATAGCCCCACAACATTCACCAATATAACACAGTCAGAAATCTTACTAACTTCAGTAAAGAGCTTCTGTTTTCAGTTTGCTCCAGACCACCTGGGCTCCAATTTAAACTCTTCCCCTTGATGAAGCAGTAAACACATTTAATACAATATTTCTAAACATCCTGCAGAGCAAGCACCATGTAGAAACCAAAAGAGTTAGAAACAAATCATCTCCTTGGTTAACTAAATAAACAAAGCAACTAATGCAACAGAGATAAAAACTGGAAGTGGCTACAAACCAAGTCTCAAACATACCTGCAACAATATAAGCAGTTAAGGAACCATAGCAAATGGAGCACAAAACAGGACAAACAAGCTTGATATAACACCCCAAATTCATCATCAAACATTCCAAAAAACTGATAGACATTAATACAAACATTGCTAAATCGTGGAAAGTCAACCCAACTCAGTCCAGCCTCAACCAATAACTCCCAAAGCATTGCTTCAGTGTTAACTCACATTTTATAAATACAATAAACTCCCTCCAACAACACAAATCTGCTAGAAATCCTGGTATGTTACTCCAATCATTGAAGCCACAACAGAGCCTCACACTCACTCCACTGCCAACAAGTACAACTAAAAAATAGGTGCACAGCCTTAAGACAACCACCACCCCGAAAGACTTCTATCTGAATACCTCAAACTCGATGCCGACAGCCTTGTATATCCTGTCTCGATTCTAATAACCTATCCAAGAAAAATATGCCCCCCCCTCCAATGGAAAAAAAAAATCCTATACAATACCACTCCATAAAGGCGGCTCATAAACTACAGGCCAATTACTACTCTTCTCACCCTTATCCAAAATCTTGGAACGATGTTTTCACCTTCAACTTTCTAAATACATTTCCTCTCATAACCTCCTCTCTCCCACACAGTAGTTTCAGACCCAATAACAATACAAGTACCGCCCTTCTAAAGTTCACAGATGAAATAAAAAACAACAGAAATGCAAGTCTTCTAACCTCTGCCCTGTTTCTGTAGTTATCCGAGCCATTCAACACACTCAGTCATCAAATATCCTAAAACTCTCTTCCTATGGGTATCTGTTACTCACTAATAGGCCTCAAGCAGTGAAATGGCAGGATGATTCCTCCACTTTCTTTTCTATATCCATTGGAGTCCCATAAGGCTCCATCCTAGGACAACTACTGTTTAATTTATTTACCAATGACCGAAACGCAGCAGCCAAAGATTTTTTTTATACATCATATATTTTTACTTCATATTCTGTCTTACACTGCTAAGAGACCTCTATGCTCCACTGACAAATCATTACTCTCTGTAACTAAACCTAACAATTCAGGATATTCCCTGGCTGTGCACCACCCAAGGTTAAACTGGTACTAATATAGCTATATAAATCTGTGACATAAGCCTCTGCTGCACAAAACGTAATCCCTCATCTTCCATGTACCTCCTATCAGCCTTCCTTCCTTTGTGTTGCTCTAATTCTAACATTACTCAAACAACCCATGTAACTGTTAATAAAAATTGTTTGTAAATGATTTAACTGATGTCAAGGATGTCTGAATAATGGAACTTTTGCTCATGAAGTAAACTGACTGTAAATGATGAAGCAATGCAAATGGTGTCTATATAATGGAGTTTTTCTCCCCAAGCCTCCACTGCTACTGCTGCTATGTGGCTTTTTACCACTAAATTACAAAATCTGCCAAAATGACACTCACTGAAGTGACACAGAAAAATCTGATTTATTTAGTGCTTTCATCTGCCTTACTCCCTCACACTTCTTCAGGAAAAACAATCATTCAGTTATTTACCATTTAAATGCCTTTAAACCTGACATATGATAAATCATGACAAACCACTGATCATACGACAAGAACATACATAGCTTCCACAATAACATTCAATGTATTTAATATATACCAATACTTAAAGAAAAATTAAGAATGAAATCAATCGTAATTAAGTCATACAAATTAAAAAAAAAAAAAAAAATTTTCCTTAAAAAATATCTTTGAATGTGCCCATGCCACGTTGACAACCATAACATAGAGATCACTTTATTTCATTTTATCTTACTTTTCCTTTTTTTTACACCCTTGATATTCCTAGGCGGTCTCTGATTCAAATACTAACAAAGCCCAACCCTCTGATTAACATCAGAGTGAGTGTTTAGTGTTAACAGTAAATTAATTTTGTAGAAAGTATTTTAAACTGCAAACTTGCCTAAATGAAGCTCGTAGGTTCAATATACACATCCCAAAACCAAACACCACTGCATCTCTATAACCAAGGTGTACACAATGTTCTTAGTACCCATTATGCCTAATTAATTTTAGCCACAATTATTTATAAAATGTTATACCTCAGGCTGGGCCAGGCTTAGGTGAAATGGCACCTTAGCAAAGGGCTCCCCGGCACCTCCCACTCATCATGGCACCCACTGAACACACTCTCTAGTGACCCCCCTCCTCAATTCCCTCCGGCCTAGCTTCCAGATACAATCCAGATTTTTTTCTAAAATTTCTTATATATTGTCTTTTACCTTTTTTTTAATTTACTGCGGTGGTGGTGCTGCAGTAGCGTTGTTGCCTCACAGTCAGACGTTGCCCGTTCGATTCTCAATTAGAGCGTCTTCTGTGTGGCGACATGCGTGAATGGGCGTTCCTTCGTTGAAGGTTGTGCGTTAGGCCTGCCAAGCCAGCACGTGAAAATCTACTGCCAATCATTAGCAGACCGGAGTTACACTGTGGCGACCCCTAACCGGGAAAAGCCGAAAGATACAACATTGTCTTTTACCTTTTTGGGGGTTTTTTTCTACATCATTTGAACCCCCCCCCCCCCCCCAATGGTCAAGACTGCAGTGTAATAACTGCCGGTAAAAAAAAAAGACTTGAGTCATGGGGATCTGAAATACATAAACAATCTTTCCGTCCAATGATGGCATGAACAAAAATCATGACGAAGGAAAGAAATGTTATCTTAGTCTTCCACTTTGTTTTTTCATGCATCCTTTCAACACATGCCAACTACTAAGTATACTTTAGAGCCATTTCCAACCTTTTAGTTAAATGATGGCCTAAACAAAAAATATGAATTAGGAATGAAATTCAGTACTTTTCTTTCATGTAATAAGTTGTCTCTGACAAAAGATTTTATAATAAACTGAGAAGACAAATGCTTGTGAGGATATATAAATCATATGTGAGAACAGGCTCTGTGCCCACTCAAAAAAAAAACTTTTGAGGTATCCCTCTATTATAATAGGATGAAGGCACAGATTTGTCAGTCATGTATTTCACAACATACTTCCTTAATCCCACCACCTTCTGTGTACCACTTTAATGTCACACTAGGATAAACTAGTCTAAATTGGTTATAACTACCCCATCAACTAACATTTACACAGCTTCTTACCACCTATAAAATTATCCAGAATTCATCTGCTTTTCTGGCACTAAATAACATTCTTTGCAACTGTGTCCCTAGTTGGTCATTATGATCCAGTAACCCAAAACTCCTCTCTGACCACAAACCTATCAAATCTGCTGGGCATTGTCTGTAGTCTTATGTTGCTAAGGCCTAGATCACCTTATTTCTATCCATTAGGCCAATAACCTGTATCCCATCCTTCAAAACCATTCTGAAAGATTTCCTAGCCAAAAGCTGTCTGTTCTTGCTCAACAGTAAGATATACTACATCACTAAATGTGCACAAATACCCACTCAAATCTTATCAACTTACTCTCCTCCTCTTCACTCGCTTCCTTACTGCTATCCATTTCTCTTCCCTGGCTTTATCTCTCATTATACCATAAGCCTACTTTTCCCTCACTTCGTATTACAGTTCCTGTTTGCATCATTATTAACTTAACTCACCTTTAACTTCTCTATAAATGGGCTAAAACTTTTCTATTATATCATTATCATATAACTTGCATATATTCTTAACCAGTGCTTTCATATTGTCTAATTTGGTGTAATTATTTAAACTGTATTTGTTTTTTGTACTTCTAAAGAGTATAAAATGATGAAAAATGTTGTAATATTTTGAAGTTTTTCTCCCCAGGTCTCCACTGAAAATGGGCTCCTACCCAGTTGGACTTTCTCGGTAATCAAATGCCAATACATAAACTGGATGAAAATGAAAGAACAAAGAACATATCTCATCCAGTTGTTATCAGACACATGTAAACAGGATATCTTAACCCTGCCTCCAAAAGATAAACACCTGTTTATGCATATGTGTGACTGAGTGGAAAGGGGGAAAAATAATGATCACAATAATGTATTCCAACTTGCTTTTCCTAAATAGCACACTGCCCTTACTCAAGCTGCACACATCTCTGAGGTTTGTGAGGAAAGTGAAAGACATAACATTGTTCTGAGTTAGCACACAAACTATAGCAAGATAGTGCACACACATCAAAAATTTGATTAGAAGGAAAACTATAGTAGTAATAACTACTGTGTCTCCTGACCCCCACCCCCCTTAGAAGCTAACGTAACCTTCTGTGCACACATCTTAGCAGGGCCAGTATTAGGTTCATAGGTTCATACTAGGCTATCTGCCCTAGGGCATTTATAAGCCTAGCCAGAGTGTGTGTGGCTTTCACCACCCCTTAGGATGAGAATACTATACCCATTAGTTTGCTGTGCCTCTGTCCAGCAGTGACACAGAGATGATTCCCGGGGTAAACCTACGATCTCCCATCCACTCGTCAAGATTTCTCTTGAACAGAGTCAGTGAGGGGCTCTGCCTCACATGGACTGGGATTCTGTTCCATAGTGTAGGGAGTCTCTGGGTGATGAATCTGTCCCTCCAGCATGTCCTATTTATATCCGTGTTGAGGTTTAAGTCTCTTGCTCTTGTGGCTCTGGTGGATTTGGATTTTTTGAGGTGGAGCATGTCCATTAATTCCGGGTTGGACATGTCCTTGTATGTCAGGCACAGATCACCTCTGAGCAGATGGTATGCGACTGAATAGAGCTGGAGTTTCTTCAGTTGGGCATCGTATGACATATGTTTGAGCTCCTTTATCCTTTTGGTAAGGAACTTTTAGGGTCTTTCCAACTGCTGCAGGTGTCGGGTAAGGTACATTCCGAATGGGGCGTTGTACTCAATCATTGGTCTGATAAGTGAAGAGTACAGGGGTGCAATGACCTCTCCTGATCTGGATGTGAATCCCTTCATGATCAGGTGGGCAATGTAGAAGGTCTTCCTAACCACTTTGGCAATGTGAGTGTCAAAAGAGAGGTTACTGTCAACTTGGGTCCCCAGGTCCCTGATAACTTCTTCAGTGTTTAATGGATTACCACCTATGTGGTAATTAGGGGTTACCTTGTTTTTCCCAAAGGGTATGACTATACATTTTTGGCATTTAGCTTAAGGCCATGGCTCTGGCACCAGTTATCCATTTCTATGAGACCTCTCTGGAGGATGTCTGTGTCTGATGGAGTGTCAATTATGGTGCCCAGTTTGCAGTCATCTGCAAATTTTGTCAGCCACAATGCCCCTATGTTTGCCTGCACTTCAGAAAAATAAATGCCGAACAAGAGGGGGCCCAGGACTGAGCCCTGTGGGACACCGCTCGTGACTGGCTTAGAGTCTGACATGGCACCAGCAACTCTAACCCTGTGGGTTCTGTCCTTGAGCCAGTTTGCAACCCATCTTGTGACATATGGGTTTACATCTAAGCTGGTGAGCTTTTCTATGATGCCCGAGTGGGGTATTGTGTCAAACACTTTTGCTAGGTCAAGGTAGGCTGTGTGAACTGCCTTACCCTCATCAATGGCCTTAGTGACTGTTTAGAAAAAGTCGACCAAGTTCAAGAGGCAGGATCTGCCCTTGACAAAGCCAAATTGGGTAGGATCCAGTGTCTGTAGGTCCCCAATGTCTTTATTTATGAGTTCCATTATGATCCTCTCCATAGCTTTGCAGACAAGGCTCGTCAAGCTTATGGGGCGGTAATTTCCAGGGTCCGTAGAAGCACCGCCTTTGTGGAGTGGGACCACAGTTGACGTATGCCATTCTTTGTGTACGTATCCTGTAGTAAGGCTAAGATTAAACAGCAGCCTTATGTGTGG
Source organism: Protopterus annectens (assembly GCF_019279795.1). Taxonomy (NCBI): domain Eukaryota; kingdom Metazoa; phylum Chordata; order Ceratodontiformes; family Protopteridae; genus Protopterus; species Protopterus annectens. The sequence goes on from NC_056731.1 coordinate 493,434,640, forward strand.
GTTTAGTTCCTCATTGAGTTCGTGTAGCACACAGCCGGGGACACCGTCCGGTCCCATTGATGCTGTGTTTTTTGCTTTAGAGAGACCAGCTCTCACCTGGGCATCTGAGATGTTTTGGAGGCTAGACTCTGGTGGGATAGAGATTTCTCCTTTTGGGGGGGAGGGGAGAAATTTGCACTGAACCTGTCTGCCAGTATGTTGGCAATGTCTGTGGGTTCAGTGATTTTTTTTATCATTTTGGACTAATTCTGAGCATATCTGGGAGTTTCCACCCAGGTTTCTAACATAGCTAAAGAAGGCCTTATGATTGTCTTTTGTGTCATTAGCGATTTTTCTCTCAAAGTTGGTCTTGGATGATTTTATGAGTGATCGTAGTTTTTTGCTAATATTGATCAGAGATGCCTTCCCTTTTAGGGATTTTGCTCTGTCATGTAGTAACTTTCTCCTCTTATTGTAGAGTTTGTTTATGGCTGGGGTCCACCAGACCGGGTGCCTGCCTTTGGTGGAAAGGGTCTTGATTTTATTAGGGATTGCTTGATCCATACATTCCTGGAGGTGCTCATAGAAGGCATTTGTAAGGGTTTCAGCAGCGTGGGTTGTGGTTTCCACTGGCTCGGGGGCCTTGAAGGATACCACTCCAGTCTTAAGAAGTGTGAAGTTTGCTTTTGAGAAGTTCTTCACTGTGGTCTTTTTTGCTGGGGGTGGGGGCGGGATGTGGATCTCCAATGAGATTAATTTATGGTCTGATCTCACCAGTGAGGGATATACTTGCGGTGTGGAGCATTTTGACCCCATGTTTGTGATGATCAGGTCTAGTATATTTTCTCCTCTTGTGGGAATGGTGATTAGTTGTTCCATAGCATTTGAGTTTATGAACTCCAGGAACCTTTGGGCTAGGGTGTTGGGGCTTGAGTAATGTTCCCAGTCTATGTTTGGGTAATTGAAGTCACCCAATATGATGGTGTTTGGAGAGACATTCATACTCTCCAGTGTCTTCAGGAAGGCTGTGTGGGTTTCCTGAGTTTGAGAAGGTGGTCTGTAGCATGCTACAAACTGTAGGGCAGTTTTACCTATGGTTAATTGCACCTGGATGGTCTCCGATGCTTCGTGCGTTGCCACTAACCTGGAGGTGTGGGTATCCTTTATGAATATGGATACTCCCCCTCCTTTTGTGGTTCGGTCCGGATTTTGGGGCCAGAATGCATGATATGAGGTATAACCTGATAGTGCTGGGGTGCTCTCAGGAGCCTTGAACCAGGTTTCAGTCACAGCACAGACATCGATGTTCTCCATACTAAATAAACTAAATAAAGTTCACGGCAGAAACCACTGTGCAAGCCTTTGTCAAAATCCAGTCAAAGCATGCGGTATGGGGTGGTTGCCATGCTTGCAGAAGCACAGTGTGTTGGCTGTTCTGTGCCTTACTTTTGAAAGGGAACGAGTTATGTACATGCCTGGCAATACTGTGCCCACAGAGAAAAATAAGAGATGATATTTTTACACACACACACACACACACACACACACACACACACACACACACACAGCCCTTTACAAGCCAGGTCTACCACAAGATGCACATAAGCCAACTGCATACTCACCTACAGGAACATTTTTGGAAAGTCAATACAATTACATCATAATTTTGTATTTGTTGAAAGAAAACAGTACACCTGGAGACACACAAACACACACAAATAAAGGGAGGATTATGCAGACACCACACAGAGTAAGACATAGTCAAGCTCACTGCACCACTGTACAAATGACAAAAATTTTACACAACTCCTACAAAACAACCAAAGACAGCTATTTATGTGCATTGTTGATGCTGATGATGGAAAGTGAACAAAATTATGGTGAACTGGTTACTGAAATACACGGCAAAAAACACCACACACAAACATAAGCCATATCAATAGTTTTACACTGATTTCAGCAAAAATAATATATCGTTTGATACTGCTCTGCTATACCAGATAAGTGAATACTTTCACAGTGATCAAACAAGGGTAGGTCATTTGTATCCAGAGATGACCTTTTATGCCCATCAGTTATACCCACTTTGCTGTGTATATCTCAGACATCCAATATGTGGTTAAAACACTGTCACAATAATCAAGTATTTCATCTCATGCTGCACAAATGATTACTAGTACTGCAAAGTCATCGTACTGACTTTTTAAACTGAGCCAACAAGTCAGCTGCTTTCATCTACATACAGTTCCTACCATCACTTTGTGCACTTCATATATCTACAACAAATGTTATATATATATATATATATTATATATATATATATATAAAAGAAATTATGGTTATGTAAGTTATTTCACTTTTGTTTTATAGAAACAGTAGCTACACATTAAAGAATTTCAAGTTGCTTCACACACATCACAATCTTGCAAATCCATAATAAAAACAGCAGCAATTAGACATTTTCCTCCACAGACAGATCCAGTAATTACTTTGTTTGCACATATCAAACGTCTATTATTAAAATAAAAAAAAACCTCAAACTCTCAACTTTTTATTGCAAGAATCAGAAGCCAAAAATATTGCAAAAACAAAGGCCCAAAATCGGAGACAGAGATTTTAAATATTGTTTTTTCATACTCAGATAGTTGACGGCATAGGTAGTTTGTATAGCATGCATTTTCAGAATGAAATAAAGTCTGAAATTTAAATATCTATCATTACATAGTGACTGCAACTCTCTACTATCTACAAGAAAGCCACAAATTTTAAGATGAACAAAGCAAAAATATGATAAACTCAGTGACATTCTGAGAAATCAGGCACAGATGGCAGGTACTCCTTCTGCCTAACAAAATCCATTCACTATCCATATCTGATTATCTGCTGGGATTTAAAAAAAATGCTTAAATCATGCTCTAGCCACCCACTGCTGCTCTCAAAGTGCATATCCAACTCTCTTTACCTTTGAATATTTATTGGCATTTCAATTCCATGTCAAGTGAAATTTCAGGCCAGGTGCACAGTACATCCCACATTTGGCCACTTATCTATTTACAAAAAAATGCAGCACGCTTCTTACTTACAAAAAAGAATAAAGTGCAAAAAACAGATGTAACTGAACTGTACCCAAGTAGCCACCTAGCTTGCCTATGATTTTAATCACTATCATTCACACATTACATCTAATAATTCAGAGCAGACCACTATGCACATCAATGAATTCTCAGTCATACTTATCAGTCCCACATCACTTAACTAGCACATATTGCATATTCCCACATACCTAGTCTAACGCAATTTGCTCAAGTCAACAATATAAATAAGCCAAACAACTCACACATAGAACTTGATTAGTTTCATCGACTGTGGATGAACGGCCTTCTCCAGTTAAGGGAGGGCACAAAAACACAAAGTTCTACAGATGGAAGTACAACATAACAGTGGACTGTTGATCACCACTAACTTCTATTGTAATTTATATGATCCGAAAACCACAGCAGCAGTAATTTTCTATAGCGTTTCACAATTCTATATCAAATGAGATTCAGAGATTTGTGTTTTTGATGAAATGTGCTTCCAGTTGTGTCAGTACTTTTTTCCTTTCAGTGACGTGATTAGATCAAATGACACACATATATGTGTGTGTATACACACACACACACATACATACATATATATATATATATATATATATATATATATATGGGTCTACTTCATAACACTGAAATTCCATAATGTTGAGTTTCATAACATTGAGACCAAAACATCTAAATCCGAAAACACTGAAAACCCAAAACACTGAAAACCCAAAACACTGAAAACCCAAAACACTGAAAACCCAAAACACTGAAAACTACAATTCATATGTAAACATCCTCTCCACCTACACTACCACCTAACAAACACACTTTCTACTACGTTTCACCAGGGGGCAAGCCCCCCTGCATCCCCTGGGGGTTCTCTGCCCCTCGCACCTCCCCCGTAAATTAAATATACCAACTCCAAGATTGCATTACATTGGAAAAAAGCTCATTTCCTAACCTTGTGGGGTTAGGAAATTAAATATTTTCCACTGTAGTGTGATCGTGGAGTTGGTATATTTATTTTACAAGGGTTGTGGGAGGCTGAGCTCCCCACATTGGGGGGGGGGCAGTGCAGGAGGGCTTGCCCCCTGCAGAAACATAGTAGAAAGTGTGTTTGTTAGTTAGGTGCTGTTGTAGGTGGAGGGGATCTTATTTACTTCTACAATGTAGTTTTCAATGTTATGAAGCACACTTTCAATGTTCTGAGTTTTCAGTGTTTTGGGTTTTCAATGTTATGGTCTCAGTGTTATGAAATGTCAATATTATGAAGTAGATCCATATACATATATATATATATATATATATATATATATATATATATATATATATATATATATATATATATATATACATATATATATACATATATATATATATATATATAGATATATATATAGATATACACAATATATATATATATATATATACACACACACACACACACACACACACAAATACATATGTGTGCACACACACAAACACAGTATGCACACACACACACATTATATATAGATATAGATATATATATATATATATATATATGGGTCTACTTCACTGACCTAAAACTTGTTTGACTGACTCCCATTTGACCTAAATTTCAAATGACTGACAACTCATTTGACTGACGCTCATTTCACCAACAGTGCAGAATGCTAAATTTCAACATACTAAATCTTAAACTATAGACATTCATAGAACACCAATAACTAACTCTTTCCAGAACTTAAAAACTACTTACCCTCTTAAAAGAAACTGAACAATGTACAAACAAACTAGGTGGGGGACTGTGCCCCCCCCCCCAATTATATACACTAACTCCAGGATCATACCACAGTGGGGAAAAGGACATATACCTTGAACGTACTCTACACATTGCCACTACAGCTGGGAATGCACAAAACATTCGCAAAATTACTTTAGATACTTCACATAAAAATGTAAACTGACAAACTCACATTTAGAAGCACTACAACACTACTTTCTACATGACTATTGATATTCTGACAGTCAGCACTCCAAGTTACAGTAATTCTTTTTATCACAAGCAAGTCACAGGTGAAGGGAAACCCATAACAAGTCTATATCTGAAATGTCAGTGAAATGAGAGTCAGTAATTTGAAATTTAGGTCAAATGAAGTAGACCCATATATATATATATATATATATATATATATACATATATATATATAGGTCTGCTTCTGTAGACCGAACTTTTACTTACCCGACACTCACTTGCCTTAGACGAAAGCACTGACAACCACAGAAGACTGACATCCAAGAACGCTGACTTCACATGAGAGGTAATTAACCACTTGGCCATCCCGAACAAAAACAAAAAAAATTAATGAATCTAAACACACAGATTTGGGGGAGTTCGCTCCTCACACTCCCTAACTAAATATGCCAACTCTGAGATTGTACTACCACAAGGGGTAAAGGGCAAAGTTCAACTGGATGGTGGAGCGGTTACTTACCTCATGTGCAAAGTCGGTGTTCCGGATGTCAGTCTTCTGAAGTTGTCGGTGCTTCTTTCATCTGGGAAACTTCAGTAAAAGTTCGGTCTACTGAAGTAGACCTATTTTATATATATATATATATATATATATATATATATATATATATATATATATATATATTTATTAGATCTTATACACACGCATAAGAGAGAGAGAGTACAAAACATGCACCACAACATGAACACTCATATTATATTCAAAACACACTGGCACTCAGCACATCAAAAAAGGAAACCAATTTCCTTCTGCGATGCACTACCTGTAACAACCACATTCAGCACAGATCCAGCACCCACTACTCCTTAGTAATACCTGACCAACCCTGAACCTGACCCTACTGTCCTACTGTGCTTCTGAACTTAAATAAAAAGCCCCTCCATAACACCACCACTACACAAGACAGCTTGGACACACGACATGTAAAAAAATGTATCCCCTAACCTAACCCTAAACACTCACAATGACGTATACAATTATATCCTTTTTTTGGCAAAGCAAATAACCAGCAAAAACATCCATTCAATAAACCAAGCTTGTGAATTAAACAATTCTACATTAAAAAAATGAACAGTCCACTGTTTTCTCCCATGCCTCCAGCCAAACTCTCTACTGCAGAATCACCATAGCACACCACCTACCTCCCATGTCAAACTTTACAAGCTGCAGGAAGTAAGGATATTTACCTTCAAAACCTGCATAAAGTACTACTGTGTAAGACACTTGGTATAAAACTACATACTGATATTTCAGGAGAGATTATAACCAACCTCTCCCTGCATGTATTCTTATGGCAAGTATCTTACTGAACTACACCCCTTTCTTCAGGGAAGGTCGTTTTAACATTTCAGCATGTGAACAGCTTTGTAAGGTGAATAGTTAAATATCCCTTATAACAAGGCTGAATCAGTTCCTGTTCTACCCCTACTCTATACCTCCTGCATGCAATGTTTTTAAATATTCTGACTGCTCTCATTCAGGAAGTTTCCAAAATATTTTGTAGGGAAACATTTTTAAGGTGCTGAAATTGCTTTTGAGAATTGTGTTTTGGCAGTTTCTTGCAAATATCTGTTGTACTTGTAAGCAACAGACAATATATTTGGCTAGCCAGTTAAACATTTTTTTTTTGACACAGGCATTCCTCTCTTTTTTTTTTTTAAAGAGACGAACAGGAGATTCATTTTCCTGAACTCCTGTGTATTATACAAGTTGGCTACTCACATCAATCACATGTAGAAGATACTTTCCTTCAGTCTAGCAATCCAGAGAAAAAATAACTAAACAGACTGATCAAAGATATTGCTTAACATTTCCTGGGCATGCAGGAAAGATACACTTTCAAAGACATCGCTTCATTATGACACAATAAATGTAAAGTTCTCATCATTAAAGTTGCCACTGGCACAGCAGGTAGTGTTATCACCACATAGCAAAAGGTTCTCTGGTTCGATTTTCAGCTGGGGTTCCTTCTGTGCAGAGTCTGCATGTCCTCCCTGTGGTCACATGGGTGCACTCTGGTTTCCTCCTACATTCCAAAGACATCCAGTAAGTGGAGTGAACAATCAAAATTGATCGTGTGTGTGTGTGTGTGTGTGTGTGTGTGTGTGTGTGTGTGTGGTATGAAATTACAACTTTGTCAAGGCTTACCTGGAGGTGTGAACATTGGCTCTAGATAATTGCTACTGTTGAAGTGACACCCTGACCCCATGTGCAATAATGAGGGAATAAGGGGATGTGGATGTATGTAAGAAAAGTAAAAGTTCCAGGTAGTGGAAGCAGCCCGATTCAAGCTAAACTAATCTGGGGGAGCCAAGAGGCCCCAGCCCGGATGAACAGAACAAATGCTAAATAGCTCAAAAGCAGGCTGTGGTTCAGGAAGGAGAGTAAACCTTAACTGCTACCAAGAGGTTCCAAAGTTTTCATGTTAGATCCATTCAAATCTTCAAAATAAGTCACCTTGGGTCAGTATTAATTTAAATAAGCTTTATTTCGATTAGTGCTTTCATCTTGCAGACTTCATCACATCAAAGAAAACCTATTAAAAATACACAAAGTCATTTAAGAATCCACTGAACAACACTTTATTGGATTAAGCACTTTCTTCAGGCTTTCACCACTAGACTTCCTCAGAATCAAATCAAACCATATGAATTGACTGTTTAAATATACATCCACTTATGTCACCATGAAGGAAGTTGAAATTGACAAAAAACTCATCACAGCACTTCTCTGATATTAGGAATTTCACTAGTATTTCTTTCACCCAGGGATTTTACCATTACTTTTCTAAGAATTGTCATTAATTTCTTTAAGAATGGCCATTTTATTGTATTAAAGAGTTGACTGGATGAGTGTTCAAGGGAGGGATATTTAAGAAAGGTTGGCTTGCTTTGTATGGTACTATCTGAAGAAGTCTTTTGTCAAGACGAAAACGTATTATCATTTGTAGCGTTAGTGTGCATTAAAGTGAGCTTCCTTTGGGCTTCATTGTGTGACCCCATTTTCTTGGTTTTTTAACAAGTTTTGGACTCTGTGCCATTTTTCAAATGTGTTTCTGCTTTTCATATTAGGCTTTTAATTGGCTGTGCTTCCTTTCTTACTAATTTGCTTATGTTTTATCAGAATCAGCATTTAAGTTGGCTGTAAATGAATATTAGCTGGTCCTTAAAAAGTGTACTGGAATTGAGAATGCTTAATCACAACCTGTACTATTAGCTGAAATTCCACATCTTCCATGCTAATCAACGGGACAAGAATCTAACATTATATGACCCACAGATTACAACTCTAAGCTCTACTCCAAGCATTTTCTTACTAACAAACAAGGGCTTTATTGTTCCTTTCCATCCATGCCTCCTCCACTGGGGCATTATTAAATGAATACTGACTTAAGTGATTTATTTTGAAGAAATGAAGGGATCTACCATGAAAACTTTGAAATCTAAGGTTCATTCTCCATCCTAGACCATAACCTGCTTTTGAGCTACTTCCTTTGCCATTTGATCAAGGAGACATGTAAGGCAGATTACACAGGAAGGTGGGTCACTCTGAAATTCTTCTCCTTGATGTACTGGCCACTACAGAACATGATTCAGGAGAGATTTTATATCTGTTATGCCTGCAGGTGCAAAAGGAGATAAGGTTAACCAAGTTAACTTTTTCTAACAGAAAATTTAAGTTCCATGGGAGAAAATGCAACTTTCTGGGAGGTTTATGTGACTGAAACCTTTTAGGACGGTCTTGATTAATGCTAATTGATGGATTTGTTGCTGCTTCTGGATAGATAGGAAACCATGCAAAAATTACAGACATGTACTCCTTGATGGATGTGAGTGAATAATTAAGTAAAGTTTAATAAGAACAAATTGTTTACAAAGTCCAAGAAGTGTGAGAAAGAACAGTTCAGAGATCTGCATCTTGTGTTCCAGTCTAACATTCAAACTGTGGCCACATTTACAGGTAAGACTTCTTTGCATTATGATGGTCTTACTTATTTCTGGATGTTCAGGAGTGAGGAATTAAAATTCTACCATTTGAGCTGAGATATTTAGTGTATGTAGATTCTGATGCAGGACTTTTCCTTGTTGTTGTGTCATTAAGGACTTGTGTAGAGTCACAGGCCATGGAGGAAGACAGGCCAGGCTCAATAAAAGAAAAAAAAAAAGTTTGTGCCTCAGCCACTTAGAGATTATTAGTGACATTGCTTTATCCTGATTTATTTTTAGATGCATCTTATGAATTAGAACAATGGTAGAAAAGGCATACAGTAAGGTATGAGCATGCTAATAGCTGCATACAAGAAGCTGTACCCACTAAGAAGTACAGAACTAATAAAAAAACAAGCCACCCTGGTGGAATCACAAAATCAATTGGATATATAATAGGAGGAAGAAAATCATGGCAAAAATTAGGGTGCAGCACCCAACAGGATAAAAGCACTCAAACTAAACAGTGGACAAAAAGTCTGCCAAAGCCAAATTTGAGGTAAGTTTGGACTCCCAGGCCAAGGACAAACACATAGCATTCTTTACCTATGTCCGCAACCTCAAAGGCAATACACAATTGTGTGCACAGCTCAATGTAAATGCAACCACCTATACTGAGCCAGAAGACATAGCAAACAAAAATGCTGTGTACGTAGGTTCTGCACGGTCGGAAAGTACCAAGTATAAAACACAAGTGGCCAGCAGTTAGTGTATCCGAAAAGAGCACAAAAACTGAAAAATATAATAAGAAGTATAATAATAAAAAAACGGTCTGTGGTTAATAAAGTATCATTATTATATTTTTCAGTTTTTGTGCTCTTTTCGGATACACTAACTGCTGGCTACTTGTGTTTCATACCAGAAGATATATCAAACATCCTGCCTGATAAATTCAGCTCACACTTTACTCTGCTCTCCCCCTCAACCTTTCCTCAGTAAATATCATCAAATATAACCTCTCCTACTATCACTAGGGAACAGGTCCTTAATGCTCTCTCTAAGACCAAGAACACTGATCAGTGGGCCCAGACAATATCCCAGGATGCCTTCTAAGTAGCATGAAGCCTGACCTATTGGGGCCTCTGGAATTACTATTTAACTGTAGCATCCAAACAGGCTTCGTACCTCATGAATAGAAAAAAGGCAAGAGTCATCCCTCTGCACAAAGGTGAGCCATCTACAGACCCTGGAAACTCCCACTAGTCTTATGTGTAAAGCCATGGAAAGAATCATCATGGAGATGATCAATAGAGATACAGTAAACCTCCAGACACTGGACCCAAAGCGGTTAGGTTTAGTCAGGGGCAGATCATGCCTACTCAACCTGGTGGACTCCTTTGAGGTCACCAAAGCAATGGATGAGGGCAAATCATTCACACTGCCTACATTGACCTGGCCTAGGTAAGGCATTTGACCCAATACCACACTCAGGAATTGTTGACAAACTCAAGAGGTTAGGTACAAACCCATATATCACCCGGTAGATAGCCAACTGGCTCACAGACAGGAACCAGGAAGTTAGAATTGGGGAGGCCACCTCTACAAAGAGGCCAGTCACAAGTGAAGTCCTCAGGGATCAATCCTGGGCCACTTCTTTTTAGCATTTACTTCTCAGAAGTCAAGACCAATGTCAGTGGTCTCTGGGTGACTACATTTTATTTATTTTTTTTTATTTATTTCCAGTTTGATGACCGGGGAGGTCCACTGGGCTCAAAGAGCCCATTTTCAGTGGAGGCCTGGGGAGAAAAGCTCCAATAATACATAGTACAAGCTCCATAATATGAAATACGATACATAGTGGAAACAGAAACAAACTAAGCAAATTTTACATACAAAATAGCAAAAACTAAACAAAAGTAAAACAGCAACTTGGAGAAGGATGTAAAGCATATTTACATGTTTAGTGGTTGAGAATAGTAGTACAAGGTTAAATTAATACAGAGGTTTAAATCATCTGAGAATGATATAGAAGTAACATTAGCATGGATGAGATATTTATGCATGAATATTAGCACGAGTTAAATTAATACAGATGTTTAAATCCTCTGACAGTGGTATAGAGGTAGCATTAGCATGAAGGCAGTACATAGGGTTAATCAACAGTGTGCAAGGAAGAACAAACTTTGTGCGTTATAAAGTATTTATGTATTAAGCAGGTTAGGTAGGTGGAATGCAATTGCATTTCCAGTTTTGGGAGAAGTAAGAATGTAGCTGGGTTTTGAAGTGTTCAGAGTTCTCAGAAATTCTTAGAGATGGAGGGAAAGAATTCCATTTTTGGTGACGGAAAAGGATAGGAGAAGCTGACCAGCGGGACTGTTTGGTTTATAAACAGAGATTAGACTTTGGTGGGTAGATCTTAAGAGTTCTGTTTGGGGTGTATAATGTTAAGATGTTTGTTAGTGCTGGGCATATAGTTGGTTTGAAAATAAGCTTGTGAGTGGTGATGAGTTGGAGGAAGTCAAGGTAGTTTGGGAGTTCTAGCCATTGCAGCTGCTGGAGAGGTTTACTGTGGTGAGGGGAGTATTTGGAAGTGGTGGCGAACTTTGAGATTTTATTGTAACAGGATTCTAGTTTAGAAGAGATGGAGGAAGATAGGTTGGTTAGTACAGGAGCACCATAATTTAGTGAAGGTAATAAGAAAATAGTGGCTTGTCTTGAGAGGGACAGGAAGTGGGAGTTTCTTTACAGCATGCCAAGATTCTGATGGGTTTTCTTTATATTTAGCTGAATATCGGTATCAAATTTTAGGTGTTTGTCAATAGTAACTCCAGGAAGTTTAGCAAAAGGAACAACTTCTATAGTGGAGGTGGCAAGGCTTGTAATCTTGAAAGAGGTTTTATCTAGGTGGATAGATTTTGAGGGAGAGAACAGAAGGATATTTGATTTGTCAGCATTCAAAGAGAGGTGGTTTTGGAGCATCCAGTTCTCAGTAGTTGAGAAGGCAGTTTGAGTTTTTGTTTGGAGCTCAGGGAGGTTTGATGCAGAGCAAACTAAAGTTGAGTCATCTGCAAATTGTACTATCTTAGTGTTAGGAATGGCTGCATGGAAATCATTAATGAAGATAATGAAGAGCATAGGGCCAAGAATGGATCCCTGGGGTACCCCGACTGGGGTGGGAAGGAAGGCTGAGGTGCCAGTTTACTGCCTGGGATCTGTCAGACAGGTAGCTGCTGAAGCAGGTAATCATGTTTTGTGAGAGGTTAAGACTGGAAAGGTGGTGAAGAAGGTGGGTATGGGAGACTGTGTTGAAAGCCTTGGATAGGTCAAGGAGGACTGTGGATACAAGTTCTCCGGAGTCACAGGCATGGTTTACAATGTCTAGAAAAGACAGAAGAGCTGTTATTGTGCTATGGTCAGGACAGAACCCATGTTGTGTTGGGGTGAGGAGTTGGTTATGTGTAATGAATGGCATGAGCTGGAGGTGGATGCATTTCTCAAGAATTTTTGAAATAGGGGAGAGAATAGCTATGGGTCGGAAGTTGGATATATTTTTTGCCTCCTTTATGGAGGAGTAGGATAAAGGCTGCACGCCAGTTTGGGGACATATGATTCTTGTATGGATCTGTTGAGGAGTATGCTAATGGGGATGGCGATGCTGTCATTTCCAGACGATTCCAAATTAGGAGCAGTCATTGAATCTCATACTGACACAAATGTTCTTTAGGAGGGGCTGACAGACAAACAACTGGTGTCAGAGCCATGGACTAAAACTAAATGCCAAGAAATGCATAATAGTATCTTTTGGGAAGTTATCCATCCTGGGTAACTATCATATTGACAACACATCCCTTAGAGTTCACTCAATAGTCAGGGACTTAGGGACACACACAGATAGTAATCTAGCCTTTGATCATCATGTCTACAGCGGTAAGGAAATCATTCTATGTTGTGCAACTTATAAACAAAGGTATGGCATCCAAGTCCAAGGAAGTCATTGTTCCACTGCATTTGGCATTAATCAGACCTATCATTGAGTACAATGTCCCCTTTGGTATGTACCTAACTAGGCATATCCAACAACTGGAACGTCCACAGAGGTTACTCGCTAAAAGAATACAGGGCATAAGTAATATGTCCTATGCTGACTGCCTCAAGGCCCTATGCCTGTATTCTGTCTCCTATCGGCTGAGGGGAGATCTATGTTTGGCATACAGGGCACTGTCAGACCCCTCTCTGATGGGCCTCCTGCATATCCACAAAGCAAACAATACTAGAATTACCCATTTTAAAGACTTAAACCTTGCCTGTGATACAAATAGGACCTGCTGGAGAGAAGGATGTATCCCAGAGACTACCCCATCTATTTAACAGGCTCCCCATCCATGTGAAGCAGAGTTCCTCCCTAACTCAATTCAAGTGCAACTTGGACAACTGGATGGGAAAGGTTGGCATAATGATTAAAGTGTTTGCCTTACAGATACAAGGTGCAGGGTTTGATTCTCACATGGGGGAATAGGCTAGGCTTAAAATGGTCCACAAGGGCAATTAGCCTAGTACTAATCTATGAACAGGAAATTCATCCCTGGTTTGGCACCTATGTCACTAATGCAAACAGGTAACCTGTAAATGGTTCATACACCAGGCCCATAGTTATACTTATCAAGGATATCGGAAATTGTCAGATACTTGGTATGCATGGCTAGGCTTAAAAAGGCCCTTGTGGTCGTTAGCCTACTAAACACCTATGAACAAGTCCAAGGAAAAAAAGATGTCTACTCTCTCATAATACTATGAGGAAACAAAAGGTCTGAAGTGGATTGCTGAGAAGTCCATTTATGGGCTACCCCATCACTGTACAATGTCATGAAAAATCTTCCTTCTTAAGGAGTCTGTTAGTGGATTTGGTAAACTTAGGCAATGCTTTGTTGAAATCTATGCTTTGTATGTACAGACCTATTTCAAATCTCTAGGACGTCTTTGAAAAGATCTGGTATCCTCTTGTTTGCTTGCATACCACATTACTGCTGCATTGTCTTGCAGTGATTTTAAGATAGCCTGGGAAAAGCTGCTACTGGCAAGAAGACTGCTTTCATTCTTCCAGCTAGACTTAAGGCATTTGAGACCAGCTCCACTGAGCTGGCTGGCAGTGTGCTGAAGTGGGTTCTCCAGTTATAATATGAGGAGTTTATTGTAGATGCATTTGTGCTCATGTTAGGTCATTCCTATGGCTAGGTTAAGGTTCATAAATTAATTAGCGTTAGGCTAACTATCCTTGTGGGCCATTTTAAGAGTAGCCAATTATCCCACGCAAGAATCAAACCATGCACCTTGTGCCTGTAAGCTAAACATCTTAACCATTACACCAATCTCCCACCTGCCCAATACTTGAATAGTTTTGTAACATACTGGGGAAGAGAAATCAGTTCAGTTACAAAATCAGTGGATGGATTCTGGATATTTCTGAGATGACAATGCATCTTTCACGTGTGCAACCACACACAAGACATTAGGGAATCCTAGGCTTTTAAGGAAATATGTTGCTGTAATGGCCTGCTGCTGAGACAAAATATGACAGGACTACTTGAATCCCTGTCTGATTGCCCTAAACAGGAAAACTGCTGCTCTTAAAATAGTTTCTAATGTTGGAGTGAGATACATGTCCTGTAGTTTGGGTTATTCCAACAGAAATCATTAGAAAAGTAGTTAACCCATATATTGCAGTTATAGTTCCCTTACTTTTGCTACTATGAAGCAAATGCCTAGATAATGAAAACTGCTTTTATTTTTTTTTTGTTTGTTTTTTTGAAATATGCAGCCTCTGGAGATGAACATTTGTTTAATACCCATGGACAGCCTAAATGGCACAGTTTAACATTTTGATCTATCTGAAATCTGAGGTGTGTTCTGTGGAAAGGGTTTAATGAGCTAAACAAGTAGGCATCATCCATTTCCAACACTAGCATTTATAAGAACCATGTTAATGTAACAGGCAGCAGTATTTTCTGAGTTAACACCTTGAAAGCCTGTTTTATGAAATTAAGGTATGACAACACTAAGATTCATCCCTAGGTCTTGTATGTATGCACATTTTGCTTCCTTAACTGTAAATTCCACTAGGGTAGAGCCCATTTTCATCACATACCCAAGAAGAAATGCTCCAATACAAATATACCTAGATACTTAAATAGATAGGCAGTTGCTTACATACTTAAGGCATACAATAAGAGCATTTAAATATTGCAGAAAAAGTCATACTTTGCAATAAAGTTAATGCAACATCACTGCACAAGTTAGTACACTAAAAACAAATGACAGCAGATAATAGGCAACAACCATACCCATTATGATAGAAGTCCTAAATATCACAATTACAAGCCTTCAATCCTGCACTAATCTTATCAGTGCGATGAGCAGACAGGAGTTACAGGGCCCAGATATGAATCACTGCCATCCGAGCGTGTATGTGAGCAGGATACCGGCCTTAACAGCTTACAGCAAGTGCTGCCTTGTGTTATAACCAAAATTTGTCATACCCAAACACACGGCAAACTGTCAGATTCAGAACATGGCTATAGTCACTGATTTCCCCTAGAGTTAACCTACCTCAGCCTGAGTTCAACGTCTTCTGATACCAACATCTCAACAATAATAGAGACCAAGCCAAATCATTACACATTTGCACACTAAGAATATTTTCTAAAAGGTGTCTAGGCTTTGTTTCCTTCCTTGACAAGCTTTTGACAATGCTTATATCATGTGCTATATTAAACTGGTATGCCTTTTGCAAAACATGGCCAAAGAATTCATAAGACTTCTCTTAGTACGTCTTATGCCTAGATGGACAAAAAAGGATTACTGGTTATGTCAGAAGAGCTCACTGGCAAGCTTCTGTAAGTACCAATTACTGTATTACTTCTCCCTCTAGCCCTCATGTAGGAGCCCTTTCTCTGTACAATCACCCTTTATCCTACTACACCAACACACTTTCTCTCTCTCCACCCACCTTGAAGAGCATGAAGCCTCCTTAAATGTCTTTCTCAAGTTTTCCAAAGTGGGATGTGAGAGAACAGCTTGTTGCAACTCACCCTTCATAATCTTCCCCAGCTCCCCTTCTAAAGGAAGCCTAGTATCTGTTCACAACTGTAGCTCAGATTTAGACTTACTGTTATGTTACCAATTATCTCATCCCATGAATGAACACCTATCAGAAGAAGCCCAGTACCTCTGGTTCAGGCTTGCTGCTAAAACCCATCTGTCCTCTTCCAATTATCCACTTCACCAGCTTCTACTGGTTGTGTGGGTGCTGACAGAATCTCATCTTTATGCTTTCTGCATATGTTTGCTCCCATGCACATGCCAAAGGTACTATATCAAAGTAATTTTCCATCAGGTCATCTGCCACAATACTTTTGTACGCTGCTCATCTCCTTGCCCCTCTTCCCAGTCCAAATTACACCTGACCAATGACACCTGAAGGGGTTTCCTTCTAATGGCTCTAATTGTATGGACTGCACAGGCAAGTGAAGTTACTCCAACAGCTGCAGGCTTAACAGTTGTGTAGTGCAGCATCCTACACAGTAAGAGTTTCTTTACCCTCTACCACGATAGAGTCCAAGCCCTTGTGATAATCTGGAGCAAATGCAGTTTCAAGACAACCCACAACTACCAAGGCATTACCCCTGATAACTGCCTAACACAGCTTTTGTTCCCCTACATGTCTCTGGGGACATCTGTATTGTACATGCTCCACTTAATTGCGCTGGGAGAGGTCTACCCCCCGAACCTTGACAGGTACTAAAAGCAGTGACTTCCATTTGTCTGAGAAACCTGATGTGCCTCCGGCTTCCATTATACTTATGCATAGTACCAGGTAAGCACTTCTTGCGCAGTTCAGCCCTGATTGCTAAGCCATGCTTGCTTAATTATTTCTTCAGCTGAGGCACATTCTGGCCCATCAGCCAGATCCTCATATTTCACAAAACATACTGAATGCTTGCTCCCTAATTAAAAAGTCTCCCAGTACATCAAAGGAGGTAATTTAAGCACTTGTTTTCATAGGTGGGTGAATGAATGTTTTTTTCTGAAAAGAAATGACCAAAACTTTATATTGCTTTTTTCTGTATTCTCAGTTTTCTTCTACAGTATTGCTTTTTTCTATATTCTCAGTTTTCTTCTACAGATTTCAGATCCAAGTATAAGCATTCTAAAAGGACAATTTTACTATGGTCAAAAGAAACATTCAACATGCTACTAATTGCATGCACTGCTTTATCCATGAGAAGAGGAGCTAAAAAAAACTGACTGCCTTTGGACAACTTGGTTCTGATTACACCCTCAGAGTGCCCGGATAGAACTATCAGACTTTTACTTCTCTTTACAGTAATGGAATAAATGAATAGGTGCGAGCTTTCCTTGCTACTGCTACCATGCATTTAGGGAAGGTCATGCTGCTGTTCCTCTCCCTACAACCTGCAGTTCCATGCCTCCTCTGAATTCATTCTAATCCTTCCTTTTCTCCACTTCTCACTCCTTTTACCTCTGCTGTGTTTCCAGCAGTTTCATTCTTTTGGTTGCTTCCAGACATCTCATTTCCATAATTCTAGTCTCTAACTGAAGCTAAATTTTAAGATCATCAAGGACAGTGGATGGCCCTTTAGCTACATACTGCACATTTACAGTCTCTACCAGGCTGTCAATGCACCTGGTGGGATAAACTTTAATTACACACAAACAGGATATTAAGTCCTGAAAATGGATATCAAGCTCTCATTATTCAAGCCAGTATGTGGAAGCCCTTTTGATTTATTAGTTCAAAGGTAAGTACTAGGCTAGCTGCCCTTGCAGGCCATTTTAAGCCTAGTCAGATTTCCTTTCTGTGCTATATTTATATTCCTTAACCAACTATGCTACTGACTTATTGGAATATTCCTCAAAGCTAGACTTACCAGTGTCTTAACTGTGATATTTAAGATGACTGCTGTATACTTTGCCTTATGGCTGAAAGGCTACACACATTTTTGATGACTAGAATGTTTTTTAAACTATAAAAACTCAGTTTACAATATATATATATATATATATATATACCACTGTAAACCAAATAATGTGACAAATGGATAGGGTCTGAATCTCACTGCCGTCACCAACAATCATGGATAGCAAGAGTATGAGCCTTAAATCCCACATCTCCATTACTAAAGTGACAAAATGACAGTTACAGAGAAAAATGCTACACAACTACCACTCAAATAGGTTATGCATGTATTATGGTGAATGGCTTTAAAAATTTACAGCAAATTTGCATCACTGCCTTATGTTATAACCAACTAGTTCCAGAATTGAGTTATGATCGCTGATTTTACAGGATATCGTCCATCGCCAGCTGAATCCTTTAACAACTCAGACTTACTGTTTTTCACATGTGCACACACACACGTGGACACTTTCAGGAGGAGCTACTGATACCCCTCCCATTACAATACCTACTGTCTATATTAACAGTGCTCAGCCACCTATCAGACTGCTAAATCTGGCACCAAGACACAGCTAAGTTTGTTTAGATACTGGCTGACTTTTCTTCTTACTATTATATGACAAAAGGAGTGGATTAAATTTTCTAAACTCCTTAATTTTGTCCAGATAGCATCTTAGTTGCCTAAGAATACCAGGGTATGAAGAACCCTTTCTCCTTTGTTTTTTGACTCAGGATAGAACACAGAGAGTTGACAGTAAATTCAGACAACTCCAACATAAAAGAAAGGTTGGTTCTGAGACACCCCATGTTTGTGAAAGGCCAAAAAAGGTTGAGTAGACATAAGGGCCTGTAATTCAGATACATATCTAACAGAAGTCAGACCAATAAACTGGGCAGTCTTCCAAGTTAAAATAAATGCATCAGAGTAGAGCTGGCTGCATGTTCAAAAGGAGATTGAGTTAAATTTGGTGCTGGAGAAGTTATGTCATAAGAAGGCACCAATCTTTTCATCAGTGATCTGATATGCAAAAGTCCCTTCAAAAATTGTTTAAGCTGAAATAAAGATGATAGAAGGGGATCCAGTGATAAACAACCTGAAATGGATGAAAGGTGTACCTCAAAAAAAAGTGTACGATAGACCTGGACTGAACAGTTCACATGTGTACTGGAGAACCAGTGATGACCCTGCTTGGGATGAGTTCTGTTCCCTCTTTTCACACAAGCAATAACATCTTTCATCTGGTCAACTATGATTTTCTAGTAGCAGATTACCCTGATTCCTTTAGCACGTGCTACATGTCATCGCAAATAAAGATACCTAAAAGGGATTAAAAGCCTATCAGACAGATTTTTAATGTTGAGATAAATCAGAGATCCCTTGTCCTATATGTAAGCAAGCCCACTCTGTAAAGAACTTTTTAGTAATTGCCCCAGGCCAGTTGCAAGAGAAGGGAGAAATCTTATCTGGGTCAAACGTGATTCATGGGTAGCATCTTTGGTAAGTCCTTCCTGATCTTTTGAAGGACTATGCATAATGAAAAGGATGGAATGAACAAGGAACACACCTGTGCAGGAAAATGAGAACACATCTGTTTTCCAGGCCTTTTTTCAAAAAGTCTTGCAACAGAACTGTTTTATCTGTCTGTTCAGACAGGATCTAGACACATCTAGCTGTGCAGTTTGTACTGGTGGACTGTCTTTAGAAAGACCTCTTAGTGTAGCATTCACTCGTGTGGGTCTGCTACTATATTCTCCTCTAAAAGAATGAAAGTTGCCTGTACAGTTAATTTATACTGAATTATGCTCCAGGCAATCATGGCTAGGCTGCAAGAGGGGTAAGAACCCCCCCCCAGGTTTTTTGAGGTACCACTAGAGCTCCTGGGGATCAAAGCTAATTTTAGTGCTTTCAGGGCATTCTTAAGGACCATTGTTTCCTTCAAATTTACGCATTTGCATATGAAATGTGGCTCCCAAATCCCCCAAACATTGACTTCTTGGGAAACTGCCTTCCAGGCAAGTCCAAGGTGGCTGTGGCCAATGACAGTGTGATTGGGAAGGAAAGTCTTAGATTTACTAAGACTTGATTAGCCTGCCAAAAGAGGTTTTTTAGTAAAATAGAGCATGGGATTTGAAAATGTTTGAAGATGCTGGACTCAAAGAGATTTGAAAAAATGGTGAATCTTCCTCCTGTGGAATCTGGCAAGTGGTCTGTTAGGATAGACAAGGTCATGAGTCCAAGAATTCTCAAATTCCCTTGCAGTGGACATTGTTGAGAAAGACCGACAATGTAATTATGCTTAGAAAACATTTTATTTTGTCTGGAGGAAGAAAAGTGGTTATCAGACAAACCTGTCAGAAGGAAGTAGAGTTTTTTTCAATTTATTTTGAAGCTTAGGCTGTTGAGAAGATCCATGTTGAATTCTAAAGTAGCGGGTGTGTCTTGAATGGCAGAAGTTCAGATTAGGCAGTTGTCCACAAAATATATGTTTATGTCCTGAAGTCTGCAATAAGCTATGACTGGAGAAAAGTAATTTGTGAAGACTCTTGGAGCAGAATAAAAATAGAAAGGGCAACAAAGTTAACAAAATGCAATTCCAAAGCAGAGAACTTAAATGCATTTTGTGAATAGAGATGTGCAGATTGCAAACCATTTTCTTCTGTCAAGCAGTGCATTCCTGATCACCCTAGATATAAAAGATGCCAGAGTCAACACTTTGAATTTTGAAAGAAGAAAAGCATTCAGTTTTAAAGGACTAAAATTGTCCTAAACTTTTTTTTTATTTTTTCCTGGGAGTCAGGAAAAAGTGTAGAATAAAAACCTTTTAGTTATTTGAGAAAGGAAAGACTGTACCATTCACATAGTTACAATTTCTTTAATGATCTGAGACAGAAGATGTACCTAACCCCCTAGGGGCTAAGAAATCCCAGACAAGAAAGAAAAAAAAGGGCAGCAACTCTAATGAAATATATTCCTCAGTGAAACATTTTCTTAAAGTCCTATAACTGTTGCAGAAGAGGAAGGAAAAATATGTCAGATTCTGATGCAGTACAATCCACAGACATTAGAAATATTTTCATCGCAAACAGAACCAATCTTTTCTTTAGAAACTTGTTGCAATCTCCTCAGACAGTTGTTTAATGACGATAAAAAACTGCTTTTGATGGTCACAGTAAGTAAATGATGATAAATAACTTCATGTACTTAAAATAAAACAGTTATACATTCAACTTTTAATTTAAGTTTGGGGAATTCAGATCACAACATCTTAAAACAGCAATGGTGTTTAATAAAAAGCTGGAACTAACTGCAAGAGACCTAAACCTCTCAGAAATGTACTGGAATATCACATCATGTAATAAAAAAGCTTGGGAAACTACTGGCACTCAGTATAAAGAAAAATGTTTACAAACTGTTGACAGACCCACAAAACCTAATACAATATTGGATATGGTATGAGTAAATCAGATGAGACGGGTAACGTAGTGGTTAATATTGCACCCAGTTTGGGATACTCGGATACCAATAGCCTAAAATGAGAAATTCTAGTTCAGAAATTCCAAGAAAAGCCAACTGCCTGTAAATAAGTTTTACCCAAATGGAATATAATCAGATTACCAAACATGTCAACTAACTGGGATTGGTATAAACCCATGGAAAACAATAGGCCCCTAAAATCTGGTCTGTTCTTTATGACTTCACAGATGGTGTCTGAGAAAAGAAAATCCCATTGCAGCACATAAAAAGAATAGATAGTAAAAGACCAACATGCTGGGATAAGAAATTTACCTAGCTAATAAGCAGGAAGAAGCACACAGTAAAAAATACTCTTCCATCTGACATCAGTATAACAAGTACTGTCAAATATCAGCATATAAGGTCCAAATTAAGGAACATCATCAGGCAGGCTAGGAGCAGATAGAAGCACAGCTGTGTTATCAATATCAGTAGTAACAAAAAAGTATTCTACAAAAGACATGATGGACCGGCTTAAAACTACAGTGGAGCAATGATTTGTTGATATTAAACCTGTTCATAAACAATACATAGTTGTAACAATTTTGTATTCTTTCTTACTGCATTCAATAAGAGTTTCAGAGATAAATGCCATCAACTGTAATCCTCACCAATGACTACCCAATGATTTTGGAAAAAGTTAGAGGCACTTCAAAAAAAAATTAGAACAGATTCAACAGCTAGATCAGACAAAGAAAAAAATTAAATTATTTTGGGTAAAATTAAAGAAAATCTAGCATTTCTTTTTAAGTACTGCTTTAGGTAGGGATATGTTCCAGAAGTGTGGAAAATAATACCAATTAAAAAAAAAAGTCAGCTAAGCAATATAGACTAATTAGCTTGGTAAGATTATTGGGCAAATCAAATAAAAGAATCATCTTGTGGAAACATCTTGAGGGAGGAGTTCAAAACTATGACACTACACAGCATGGTTTTACTGCAGGGAGATCATACATGACAAAACTCTTGCACTTTTAATGCTACTTTACCAAAGACCCTTAAGTCTACTTTCATGTTGTGGAAAAACAATGAAGAAGGTAACACTGGGTAAGGTATTTTCAGAATTGGAAAGAGTGGGACTTGAAACCATATATTAGCATGCACATATTGAAAAAAGATCTATTGCCACTGTAACATGATGTTCTATAACAATATAAAAGCAGCTATGAATGAAAATTTGTGGTGTGATGTAATTTATACAGATCTATCTTTAGCATTTGATAAGGTCATACACAAAACACTAATCAATAAGTAAGAACAACTAGGTATCAATGTACTCTTGATAAGTTGGATAGTTGCACGGTTTACAAATAGGACATGGCAGGTATACAGCAATCGGACAGTCAGGGTGACCCACAGTTCACACCCATTTAGATTGCATCTTTCAGACCTTTTTCATCTGAGTTGTTCTATAGTCTGTATGCAAATGACTTTAAATGAGTTAAATTACATGTGATACAGATAGGGCATGTCTGCAAAAGAATCCGACTAAATTGACCGTTTGGACACAGGAGAATAATATACTGATAAATACATAAAAAAAAGTAATTATGTTCTTAACATAACATTCCATCTGTGTTGTTGATCTTCATTCATTACTGATGGGTATTGGTTCCGTCCTCAGAACAAAATTGGCCATTATGACAAGCTCGTGCCAGCCAAAAAACTCTTGAGCTAAGCTTGCCCGTAGCACCCCTCTCTCTATCACCTCAGACAGAGATTGCCTGTAAGAAAAAAAGAGAGAAAGCAGAGGCTTTATCTGAGCAAATTCCCTATCATAAGGCAAGACCAAATCCAAACCTCCAGGAGTATTTTGGAGGGGAACGGCGGGTGGGATGTAATGAATGGAGATCAACAACACAGACGGAATGTTATGGTAAGAACATAACTTCTTTATCTGATGTTATTAATCTTCATTCATTCCTTACTGATGGGACAGAGTCCCTAGCTACTTTTTTCCTGGGATGCCCTATGGAAGGATATCCCTGAACACCACTGAACCAAACTAGGATCTCCCCCTGGAGACTAAATCCAATTTGTAATGAGTGATGAAGGTATGAGGGGTAGCCCATGTTGCTGCTGCACAAATGTCATCCATGAAAGGCAACAGATGTCACAATTGATCTGGTTGAATGAGGTTAGACTTTAGTTGGTAGAAACACTTATTTGTTGGTAGATAAAGCAAATGCAATCTTTCAGCCATTTAGAAAGTCACTTTAGAAACAGATTTTCCCAATTCTGGTCTTGAGAAGGATACAAATTGATCAGATTTTCGTAGTGATTTAGTCTTGTCCGAGTAGAATTTCAATTGTCTATACACATCAAGTAAATGCAGGGAGTATTCTCCTTTGTTAGAAAAATTTGGAAAAAAGACTGGCAGTCCAAATGTTTGATTAAAGGTCAAATCTGAAATAATCTTGGGTAAGAAGGTGGGATTAGTCCGTAGTGATACTATATCTTTATGGAAAACCACGCAAGGATGTTTTATGCACAAAGCCTGTAATTCAGACATTTGTTTTGCTGAGGTAATAGCTACCAAGAAGAAGGGTTTTCAGGATAAAACTTTTATATCTCGAGTGGCAGCAGGTTCAAAGGGGGACAAGTCAAGGATTGTAGAACTAGTGCCAAATTTCAAGGTTCTATAAGCTCTTTGAAGGGTGGTCTAATGTGCATGGCAACTTTCAAAAAGGTTTACAGAGATGGTGAGAAATAAAGGACGAGTCCTGGAAACCACTGTGGAAGTTAGAGATAGCAGGCAGGTGAACTTGAATAGCTGAAGCTGCCACTCCTGAATGGAGGAGATTCGATAAATAGTCCAGTACAGAAGTAAGCAAAGCTGAAAAGGGGTCTAGTCCCTTCTCTCGAGACCAAATTATGAACTTTTTTCACTTGCTGAGATCAAGTTTCCTGGTGGATGGTTTATGGGAAGCCAGAAGAATGTTACATACAAGGCAGGATAGATGATTTTCCCTGGCAATTAATGGAAGGGGAAGAACCAAGCTGTCAGCTTGAAACTCGATATGTTTGGATGTATCAACCCTTGCGGGTGCGACAGCAATTCTGGAGTTGGATACAGAATCCATGGTTGCTGTACTACGTGAGGCCAAAGGAAGAAAAATCAAGCTCGTCAGGGTCAATAGGGTGCAATGAGGATTACTCTGCTTCTCAACTGAACAGATTGCTTTAGAAATTGTGGGACCAGAAGAAGGGAGGGAAGGCATGAATAAGTCCCGTGGGCCAACAGTGTACTAGAGCATCCCTCGGGGACTCTGCCTGCAGGGGAATTAGGGCAAAGTAGCTGCTGCATTTGTGGTTTGCAGGTGATGTGAATAGATCGCAGCAAGGCTGGCCCCAGCGACTGAAGATCTTCGCCGCTATGACAGGACTGAAGGACCACTCATGAGGCAAGAGAATGCAGCTGCTCAGTTTGTCTGCAATCACATTGGAATCCCTGGGAATGTGCACTGCTATCAGAAAGCGGTTGCAAGATAATTGCCCAGTGCCAAATTCTCATGGCTTCCCGACACAACGGGTAGGACTTGGTTCCCCCTTTTTTGTTGAAATACCAGACTACGGACATGCTGTCTGACTGGATAGCAATTGTCCCTGACCGGAGGACAGATTGGAATGTTTGCAATGTTAGAACCACTGCCCTCAGTTCTAGAACACTGATATGCAGATTGGCCTCCATGGGAGACCAAGTGCCTTGGACTGTCTTTTCCTGGAAGTTGCCCCCACACACCATCAGGGAAGCGTCTGTGGTCAATATGACCTTGGGCTGAGAGGGAGAAAGGGTGACTCCACAGGTCTTTTCCTGACTTCATCCATCAAGGCAAGTCTTGTTTGCATTGATTTATGCGGATCTGAAAGGATATAGGATGAGTCAAAGAGGACCACTGTCCCCTTTTAAACCGGATATAGTGGCCCAAGAAAAGACAAAAGTAGCACTGATCACTGAAATCGCCACACTCCATGACTAAAGTGTCTTGCATAGAGAGAGAGAGACACAAAGTCATAAAATACCTTGATCTGCAGGCAGAAATGACAGTCATGTGGAAGAAAGATACCCAGACAGTTTCTAGTAGTAGTAGGAGCTACTGGTCTTATAAAAAAGTATTTACAAGCATATTTGGATATGTTATCAATTCATGTAACACCGTACGAATTGCAGGAGGAGTCATTACTGAGCACACTGCGTGAGCTGCTAAGAGCACTTTTGGCTAATATCAAAGAGTGAAACAACACTAATTTCATGAACTTTAATCGTACTTTGACTGAGGAATGGGGCCCATTCCAGTCATGGTATTACAAACCCAAAAGACTTGGAGAAATTAAAAACAGCTAGGGGAACTACAGTAATCAATGCTGCCATTGATCCTAGTAGCTGAAGTACTGCCCGAGCTGAAACCTTGTTCTGAGAGAGTATCACCCAGAGTTGAGAGACCTTACTCTTTCTAACCTGTGACGTGGAAGGGAGACTAGGCAAGACTGAGTATCAAAAGTTGCCCCTATGAATTCCAGATTTTGAGTAGGAGTCAGCTTGCATTTTTCTGTGTTTGAGATCCCTAAGGATTTCACTAGTTTTAGGGTGTAATGTAAGGCTGTAACCAGCAGACACTTGGTAGGGACAGTAAGGAATAAATACGGAAACACCCAAAATCCTTGCAGTCTCAAGTGAGCTGTTACCACTGCAGTGCATTTGGTGAACACTGGGGGCTGTAGAGAGACTAAAGGGCAGTGCTGGGAATTGGTAATGACTGGCTCCCAGCCAGAAGCAGAGGATTCTCCTGGAGCATTTGCCGATCTTTATGTGGTAATATGCATCCTGAAGCTCTATCAAGCACATCCAATTGTCTTTCTCTAGAAATGGAAAGATAGACTGAACCGTGACCATCTGGAATTTTACCTGACAATTTTGTTTAGGATGCTGAGGTCCAAGATTGGCCTCCAGTCCCCTTTCTTTTTTGGCACTAAAAAGAACCTTGAGTAAAATTCAGATTCTATCAGGGCTGGTGGGACTGCTTGGATGACTTTTAGAAGCAACTTTTGAATTTGAGTTGCTGCTTCCCGTCGACTGGGTGGGATGTCATTAATATGCCTTAGTGGCCTTGGGTAAAGACTGAAAGGAATGTTATAACCTCTGGTAATTATCGTCTGCACCCAAGAACCTGAGGTTATGGATTGCCAGGCAAGGTGGTGCAGAGAAAACCATCTCCAGACTGCTTCCAGAGGTAAACAATCGGGCTCAGGAGCAGTGATAGGTCTTGTCCAAAGAAAGAATATCTGGATCCCTGATTACGCAGACCCCCTCTGCCTCTGAGGGGTGTCCTCCAGATAAGTTTCCCACTCTGCCCCGGGGGTAAACATCACGTGTCGCAGAAGGGACCCTGGGATTTCTTGTACCACATCTTTCCACTCCTCTGATTCCTAGAATAGGATTGTTGGGGGGTGGAAAAATGCATGCCCATGGCAGTAAGGATCTTTCAGTCCTTTTCACACCTGGCTAATGTGTCTTTTACCTTTGGGCCAAAGAGAGAAGAGGCTTCCACAGGAGTTTTGAAAAAGGAAGACTTAAAGGGATCCGCAAAATCAGACACATCCAGACGTGACATCTCATGACAACGCCTACAGCAGCAACTTTAGCCACCCCTTCGGTAGTATGAGAAATCAACCACATGGATGAATTACAGTGCAGTGGAAAAGTCCTGAATTCTTATGTTTTTGCATGTTTGTCGCACTTAAATGTTTCAGATCAAACAAATATAAATTTTAGACGAAGATAACCCAAGTAAACAAAAAACGCAGTTTTTAAGTGATGATTTTATTTATCAAGGAAAAAAAAAATATCCAACCCTACATGGCCCTATGTAAAAAAGTAACTGCCACCTAAACCTAATAACTGGTTGTGCCACCCTTAGAAGCAACAACTGCAATCAAGCAGTTATGATAACTGGCAATGAGTCTTTCACATTGCTGTTGAGGAATTTTGGCCCACTCTTCTTTGCAGAATTATTTTAATTCAGCCATATTGGAGGGTTTCCAAGCATGAAACACCTTTTTAAGACAGCATCTCAATTGGATTCAAGTCCGGACTATGAGTAGGCCACTCCAAAATCTTCATTTTGTTTTTTTGTTTTTTAAGCCATTCAGAGGTGGACTTGCTGGTGTGTTTTTGGATCATTGTCCTGCTGCAGAACCCGTGTGTGCTTCAGCCTGAGGTCACAAACTGATGGCTGGAAATTCTCCTTCAGGATGTTTTGGTAGAGAGCAGAATTCATGGTTCCATCAATCACAGCAAGTTGCCAAAGTCCAGAAGCAGCAAAGCAGCCCCAGACCATCACACTACCACCACCATGTTTGACTGTTGGTATGATGTTCTTTTTCTGAAATGCTGTGTTATTTTTACTCCAGATGTAATGGGAAGCACACCTCCCAAAAAGTTCAACTTTTATTTAGTCAGTTCACAGAATATTTCCCAAAAGTCTTTTTGGCAAAAGTAAGACAAGCCTTTATGTTCTTTTTGGTCAGCATGGTTTTCGCATTCGAACTCTGCCATGCATGCTATTCTGGCCCAGTCTCTTTCTTGTGGTTGAGTCATGAACACTGACCTTAACTGAGGCAAGTGAGGCCTGCAGTTCTCTAGATGTTGTTCTGGTTTCTTTTGTGACCTCTTGCATGAGTTGTCACTGTGCTCTTGGGGTAATTTTTGTATGCCGGCCACTCCTGGGAAGGTTCACTACTGTTCCATGTTTTTTCCATTTGTGGATAACGGCTCTCACCATGGTTTGCTGGAGTCCCAAACCTTTAGAAATGGCTTTGTAACCTTTTCCAGACTGATGTCAGTTACTTTATTTCTCATCTGTTCCGTAATTTCTTTAGATCGTGGCATGAGGTCTTCTTTTTTGGGATCTTTTGGCCTACTTCGCTTTGTCTGATGGGTTCTCTAAGTTATCTTTTGATTCAACAGGTCTGGCAGTAATCAGGCCTGGGTGTGGCTAGTGAAATTGAATGCAGCTTTCCCAAAAATGTGATTAACCACAGCTACTTCACGATTTAACAAGGGAGAGCAATTACTTTTTCACATAGGACCATGTAGATTTGGATAGCTTTTTTTTCCCTTAAATAAAATCATCACTTAAAAACTGTATTTTGTGTTTACTTGGGTTATCTTTGTCTAATATTTAAATTTGTTTGACGATTTGAAACATT
Source organism: Protopterus annectens (assembly GCF_019279795.1). NCBI lineage: Eukaryota > Metazoa > Chordata > Ceratodontiformes > Protopteridae > Protopterus > Protopterus annectens. The sequence goes on from NC_056731.1 coordinate 493,463,337, forward strand.
TAAGTGCGACAAACATGCAAATAAATAAGAAATCAGGAAGGGGGCAAATACTTTTTCATTGCGCTGTAGATATTGACTCCAGGGTGGCAAGCTGTGAGACAAATTTGTCACGTACCTCATCAGAAACTGCTTTTGCTAGGGTTTCCAAGAGTTCCGAGATTAGGTCTCTGGAGACGGGTAAGATGTGCCAAGTAATTCAATGACGAATGGCAAAGGTCAATGAATATACCCACTTCCCTAACCTGTCCATCGCCTGAGACTCCCTGTTTGGAGGATAATCAGTAGGGCTTTCCTCGGTAAGCTCTTCCCTAGTGGTCACTGCCACCACCATAGTGTCTACTGGTAAGCCTTTGGACCAGTGTGGGTTACCCTCTGGTGGAGAGAGAATTTTGTCTGGTCTCGGGGGGGTTGGTTCAAGGGGGTCAGCATTCCTCCAAGTACACTACATAATGAACTGAACTAGGTAATCTACAGGCGGGGTCACCCACGAAATAGAGGGTCGAGCATGGAAAGCCTGCAAGAATACAGACTCCTCATAGGAAGTGTTGGCGGGCTTCCAGTCTACCTGCTGCTTTAAGATTTCCACTTTGTCTCCAAAGGAGACATCCTCAGCAAGCGACCATGGGGACCCTTCCCCTTCATCGTAGGTTATCTTCGGTAAGGGCTTCTTTGGGGGAATTCACGTGCTTCCTCTTGCAAGACCTCTTACAAGGTACTTCCTCAGTGGGGGCTTCTATAGATGACTCATAAGAGTGGGCACCTTGTGGAAGGGTATCTACAGGTTCCCATGCTCGATGTTCCAGAGTAGTGGACTGTGTCAGCTGCAGTTCAGAGAACATATATATGTAGCACTCAGACACCGAAGGAGCCAGCTGTGAGCCTGCAGAGGCAAGTGCCCTCTCCACCACCTGGAAAGCAGGCCCTCAAGAACAGGGATGGGAGCCCAGAACTGAGAAAGACAACCTCGGGACTGGGGTCAAATCCCGCTTAGATGGCGCCATAGAAAAAATAGGCACGATACTAGGGATCACTGTCCCATCAGACTAGTCACAATCCCAAGGATGCCTTGGCTCCAAGTGAGTCGAGGACCATAGGGTAGACTCTGGAGCCATGGTAAGGTCTACCACAGTAACAGAAGAAGCTAGTACCGGGATAGGTGTCAAGGTCTCCTATACCTCCAAGGAGATTGGAGGAGGAATATATGTCGGTCTATGGAGAAAATTCCTCGGCTCCGGGTGGAAGGGAGGATTTAGGAGGAGTTGGAATTCCTCAGGCCACCAGGAGCTGATCCACTAGTCTCACTACATCGAATTCCGAAAGGCTCTTGGAGGAGCGGGTTGACATCCACGACAGAGACTCAGGGCGTTCTAGGAAAAGACTGCACTGTTGTCCAAAAAAAGGGGTCTGTCAACAGAGTATTGGGTCTGAGGTAATATTTCACCCTTTGGCACTGTGGTCAAAGGACCAGCAAGTTGTGTAGGAGTGGGGATGGTGACCTGAACTGGGGAAACTATTTTTGGTGCCGAGAGGGGTGTTGGTAATGTAGCAGGAGTAGAAGTTTTGGGTGGTTCCATAATCACAAGAGGTCCCATAGTAGGTGTCCGAGGCACTGGTGCCAAGGATGGTACCATAGTAGATGTCTTATGCCTTGGTGCCGAGAACGGTACAGTAGAAGAGGTTTGAGACCCTGGTGCTGAGATTACAGAAGTCAATTTAGGAACTTTTGCCTTTGGTTCCGTGGGAGATTTAGTAGATTTAGAGTCACTGGCATGTGGAGAGGAAGGCACGGACTGACTCTTCTTTTTAGGAGGCGTTGAGCCCTCCACCTCAGATATAGCCTCAGAGAAAGGAGTTTTTAGAAGACCTTTAAGAATTTATTTTTCCTTTCTGTCAAGGTATGGGTGCTAAAGCCCTTAGACAAGTCGCATGGGGGTTGAACTTTTAAATGCAGTACCCAGAGACAATAGACACAGGATAAATGTCCATCAGAATTCGGCACTTTCTATTACACTTATCACACTGCTTAAAGCCTGTTGCCCCCTTTTTATCAGCCATTGTCAGTAATAGTGAAAAAGCTAGTCAAATAATATACAAAAACAGTCACCGATACACAGACACAATCAAGAAAAAGAAGAAACGTTTTTTTTTTTTTGGTTACCAACAATGGTAAATAAGAAGTACCCAACGGGTAAAAAGAGAAAAGGAGGAAAGGGAAGGGGTAGGGAATACCAGAAATGGTATTAAAGATTACAGGTAAGGAAGGCCTGTACCAACAATGGTACGAAGAATACCAAAAACTTGGCAAAGAATTAGACAGAAGCACTCAAACAGGAAACAATGGGCAGTAAATTATAGGTAGTAAATTATAGACGACTAGTAATAAGATACAAATTCACAAAAAGTGGAGAAAAATTACTTCAAAGGAAGTATACATTTAATGACACTTTGCTTGAGAGCTGGCCTGACCCGTCCTGATATGTGTGTCAAATGAGATCTGAGGTGATAGAGAGAGGGGCACTATGGGTAAGCTTAGCTCGAGGGTTTTTTGGCTGATGCGAGCTTGTTATAACAGCCGACTCTGTTCTGAGGATGGAACAGATACCCATCAGTAAGGAATGAATGAAGATTAACAACATCATATGTAAGTTTATGAGATTTGGAAGAAAAGTGAAAAGTTAATATTTAATACAGCACACAGCGATTGAAACTGTAAATTCATTTAAGGACCTGGGCATATAGGTAGTAGCTCCAGCTCCAAGTTTTTCTAATCATATCAACCAATTGATTAATGATACTTATAGAACTATGGGCTGTATAAAAAGTTTTATAAAGTCTACGAAATCATAAATGAAGTCAGTTTGCTACAGTACAACCAAAACTTGAAAATGCAACAATATGGAAACCTTTTTAAGATAACGAGCATTGGTAAACTAGAATGAGTGCACTGGAAATATACCAAGGGCATCTATGGATATGAAAATTTAACTTATTATGAAAGATTAAAATATCTGAACTTGTACAGTGTCTCATATTTCAGAGACAACCTTATTCAGATATAAAGGACATTTAGAGAACTATTGCTGGGAATGCTTGGGGTTATCAAAAAGTAGTAGAGAATCATCAGACAACCTATGTAGAAGATTCTAGATGAATGAGAAGTGTACTAATTGGTCCTCAGAGAGCAGCTGATGCATGAAACAGGCTACCAAATTACATTAAAGCAAGCAATAGTTTATTTTTATGAACTGCTTGGACACTTATGGGAACAACTGTTTTGGTATATTGGCAGCATAGTATGCCATTAAAACCAGTGCTTGAAATATTTGTATGTATATAAAGTACTAAACCAAGGTGCTAATACAGACATTGCATATCTGGACTTATCAGAGGAGTAGGACAAAACAAAAACCGGATTAAAGAAATAGCTAATAGAAAGTTCTGGTGAGAATAGCAACATTCAGATACTGGTTCACAGTACATTCAAAAGAAAAGCTTTAGCAACAAGAAATTCCTCACCTACAATGGTACAGGTTGCTCCACATTCCATCTGCCTGTCCTCTGAGAGCAAAGTTGTCAAACTCAGAACCACTAGCAAAGATTGAAAATTCTGCCTCAATGCAATCTGGCTAGTAAACTAAATGTTAATTCTTCAGGGAGACCCAAATCCAGACATACTGCTGTGGCCTCCAAAAGCTTTAGTCAGCCATCCACAGAAAGGAGAAATGAAAAGTTAATGGTGATAAATGTTGTGTTGTCACACACAATGGCTGAATTTTAATAGCTTAAATAAATGAGAATTTGTGATTCTGAAAACGTTTAGATATGACTAAGGACAAAGTAGAACTTGGTAATAATTTCTCTCTCTCAGATTAGCAGAATTAGGTTGACCAGATTATCCAGGCATGTAGATATGTGACAGGAGGAAGCAGATCTTAAAAATGTTTAGTCAGTATAAAGATACATTTTCAAGAAATGTACATCATTGTAGGGTTTAATCAACCTCTATGTTAACATGCTGGAAGATAAGTCATAAGTACACATGGCATTACAGTTATCATATCTTATGAAATTGATCTACAAAAATGCAAGACAGGCTGATGGAGACAGTCAAAAGACAGGTAAAAAGATTTTGAACATGGCCCATTCTAAAACCTACAGGTTAATGGAGAGTCACTATACATTAGGGAAAGTGAAATCAAAAAGTACACTTGTTTTACTGGCTCATGGCATATTTACAACCGAAATTTGCTAGGGTTGGAGGTGCAAAATGTTATATAAATTCTGACGCTGCAAACTAATTATGGAGTGCAAATGTAGAATCCTGAGACTGGTGCAAACCAGCCACCACTTCTGAAGAAACAGTGCACATGGAGCATGTTCTCTTCTGTGCATCTATTATCACATCCAGATTTCAATATCTGACTGCACAAGGCCAAGCCCAATACTGAAAGTCAAACAGATCAAATTTACAACAATCATTTACCAATTAAAAAAGGTAATCCATGTGATAAATCAACTGAGGAATGCTGCGGCCACATTACTCCTCACTAAAGGTTAAGGTTTATAGTGCCTGAATATTTGAACTGTATCTTACTGAAATTGGTACACCTTGTTTGCTGTAGCATAGACTAGATCCAGGCCTGCTGAATCTAGCTTTGTTTGTTTGCTTGTTATTTCGCTGGAACGCTAATTCCACCTAATACGCGGCTTCTGTGGATCACTAGTGATATCTGCATTGCTTACTGTACTTATTTCCTTGTTTCACTTGAAAGTAAGTTACTGTTTGTCGTTTTTGCATTTTAAGTTACCTGTAACACATTGCACTTAAGTTACCTGGCACTTGCTCACTAACGCAATTATATAAGTCAGCACTAAAAATTAAAAGAACTACATCCTCACTCCCCACTGGCCCTTGTTTCCAATTAAGGAACTCCCAATATTATTCTAGCATGTCCAAAGGTCAGTTGTCAATCTCCTCTCTGGTCCAGCTGGTGAATCTGGGAATCTTGAGGCAATGTTACAACTGCCTCATGTACACAGACAACCCTCTCCTCCTCCCAACAAATTCCAACACATGTGAGAGATGCAACCATATAGCCAAACTGGAGGCTAAGCTCTCTCAACTCAGTACTGGCATAACAAGTCAGGAGGAAAAGGAAACCGCACTCACTACAATTCCAGTCTCACATAGACCTACCACGACCGCAAACCAAACACATAATCACACAAAAACATACTCGGAGGCTCTAAATAAAGATCTGCCTAAGCAGCAGAGATGTCCAAAGCAGATACCCAAGCAACCGCTACCCCAAAACAAAACATGTGCAACACATATCTCACAAAGCCAGTGTGCCGAACAGTCACAGCCCTTAAGACTAAACAACACACCTGATACACTTGTAATAGGTGACTTTATCGTCAGGCACACTGACGTCCCGCTCACCAGGCTGAACAAGGAGAGGGTCATGGTAAGCAGCCTGTCGGGCGCTAGGGTCCGCCACATAACACAAGCACTCAGGTCACTCCAAGGCAAGTACAAATATGACTCAGTCATTGTCCATGCTGGTGTGAATGACCTGAGATGTACCTCCCTGGACTACATGAAAAGAGACATAAAGGAGCTCTCTGAGCATGTAGCCCAGGCCGGTATGACCCTGACCTTGAGTAGCATCTTACCCTCACCAAGAATGATGCCACAATATGAAGACAAGATGATCAATTTCAACAACTGGCTTAAGTACTGGTGTCATTCAAAGGGGATCCAATGCCTGTCAGCTTGGGATGATATGCTCGACAAGCCACAATGCTTCGCTAGGGACGGCTTGCACCTGTCACCCCTGGGCTTTTGGATATTGGCAAAGGCTCTTGCTACCCCCATAGTGCCTTTTTTAGGCAAGGCTCAAAAGACAAACCCACCTCCATAGGTACCACAAGGGATAAGAAACTAAGAGTAATGCTACTCAACGCCAAAAGTCTAAACCTCAAGATGCACGCACTTGAAATTCTCCTTAGCATGGAGAACATAGATATCTGTGCAGTAACAGAAACCTGGTTTAGGGCTCCCGAGAGCACCCCAGCACTACCAGGTTATACCTCATACCATGCTTTTTGGCCCCAAACCTTGGACCGAACCACAAAAGCAGGGGGAGTATCGATATTCATCAAAGATACTGACACCTCCAGGTTGGTGGCAAAGCACGAAGCATCAGAGACTATCCATGTGCAACTAACAGTGGGTAAAACTGCCTTCCAGTATATAGCCTGCTACAGACCACCCTCCCAAACCCAGGAACCCCACTCGGCCTTCCTGAGAACACTGGAAAATATGAAGGTCTCTCCAAACACCATTATATTGGGCAACTTCAACTACCCAAACATAGACTGGGAGCATTACTCTAGCTCCAACACCCTAGCCCAAAGGTTCCTAGAATTTATAAACTCATATGCTATGGAACAACTTGTTACCACTCCCACAAGAGGGGAAAACATACTGGACCTGATCATCACCAACATGGGGACTCTATGCTCCAGACCAGAAATGTATCCCTCACTGGTAAGATCAGACCATAAACTAATCTCACTGGATATTCACATCCCGACCCCACCCCCTGCCCAGAAAACCACAGTGAAAAACTTCTCTAAAGCAAATTTCACACTCCTCAAAACCAAGGTGGAATCCTTCAAAGCCCCCGGGCCTGTGGAAAATATGGCCCAGACCGCAGAATCCTTTATAAACGCATTCCATGAACACCTTCAGGAATGCATGGATCATGCAATCCCAAATAAAACCAAGACCCAATCCTCCAAAGGCAGACGTCCTGTCTGGTGGACCCCAGCCATAAACAAACTATACAATAGAAGGAGGAAGCTACTAAATGATGGAGTAAAATCCCAAAAAGGGAAGGCATCACTGATCAGTATTAGCAAAAAACTACGGGCACTCATAAAAATGTCTAAGGCCAGCTTCGAGAGAAAAACTGCACAGGACACTAAGGATAATCACAAGGCTTTCTTTAGTTATGTTAGGAACCTGGGTGGTAATTCCCAGATATGCTCAGGATTAGTCCAAAATGACAAAAAATACACTGAACCCACAGACATTGCCAACATCCTAGCTGACAGGTTCAGCGCAAACCCCCCCCCCCCACCAAAAGGGCAAATATCTATCCCAGCAGAGTGCTGCCCCCCTGACATCTCAGATGCTCAGGTAAGAACCGCCCTCTCCAAAGCAAAAAACACAGCATCAATGGGACCAGACGGTGTCCCGGGCTGCGTCCTACATGAACTCCAAGAAGAGCTAAACCCAAACATAAAACTACTGTTCAATCTCAGCCTTACTACAGGATATGTGCCCAAAGAGTGGCATACAGCAACAGTGGTCCCTCTCCATAAAGGTGTTGCCTCAATGGATCCTGGAAACTATCACCCCATAAGCCTGACTAGCTTGGTTTGCAAAGCTATGGAAAGGATCATCATGGACCTCATATGTAAAGATATTGGGGACCTACAGACACTGGATCCTACCCAGTTCGGCTTTGTTAAGGGGAGATCCTGCCTCTTAAACCTGGTTGATTTCTTTGAAACAGTCACCCAGTCCATTGACGAGGGGAAGGTGGTCCACACAGCCTACCTGGACCTCGCAAAAGCCTTTGATACAATACCCCACTCGGGCATTATAGATAAGCTCACCAGCTTAAATATAAACCTCTATGTCACTAGATGGATTGCAAACTGGCTCAAGGACAGAACCCACATGGTTAGAATTGCTGGAGCCATGTCTGACTCCAAACCAGTTACAAGTGGTGTCCCACAAGGCTCAGTCCTGGGACCTCTCTTGTTCGGTACATGTTTCTCGGAGGTACAGGCCAACATGGAAAGACTGTGGCTGACCAAGTTCGCAGATGACTGCAAACTGGGAGCCATAATCGACTTTCCAGCCGACACAAGCATCCTCCAAAAGGGCCTCATAGAAACAGACAACTGGTGCCAGAGCCACGGCCTTAAGCTAAATGCCAAAAAGTGTATGGTCATCCCCTTTGGCAAAAACAAAGTGCCCACAAATTACCACATAGGTGGTAATCCATTAAGTACAGAAGAAGCAATTAGGGACCTGGGGACCCAAGTTGATAGCAATCTCTCATTTGACAACCACGTGGCCAAAGTGGTTAGAAAAACATTTTATATAACCCACCTAATCATGAAGGGATTCACATCTAGGATCAGGGGAGGTCATCGTGCCTCTTTACTCATCCCTCATCAGGCCCATAATTGAGTACAATGCCCCTTTTGGGATGTACCTTACCAGACACCTGCAGCAACTGGAAAGACCCCAAAAGTACCTCACCAAGAGGATCAAAGGGTTCAAACAGATGCCATATGCTGCCAGGTTAAAGAAACTCCAGCTCTACTCAGTGGCATACCGCCTGTTCAGAGGCAATCTGTGCCTGACGTATAAAGCCATGTCCAACCCGGAATTAATGGACATGCTGCACCTCAGAAAATCCAAATCCCATCGAGCCACGCTCGAGAGACTTGAACCTCAGCACTGAAATAAATAGGACATGCTGGAGGGACAGATTCATAACCCAGAGGCTCCCTTCACTGTGGAATAAAATCTCAGTCCAGGTTAGGCAGAGTCCCTCATTGACTCTCTTCAAGAGGAATCTTGATGAGTGGATGGGAGATCGTAGGTTTACCCCAGGTATCACTTCTGTGTCACTGTTAGACAGAGGCACAGTATACTAACCTCGAAAAAGGGCATAGCAAAATAAATTTAAAATGGGTGGCGAAAGCCAAACACATTCTGGCTAGGCTTATAAATGCACTAGGGCAGATAGCCTAGTATGAACCTAAAGAGCAGTGGTTTAAAAATGAGGTAAACTGTCTGAGGTATGAAACTGGAGCAGATGGACTTCATATGTTAAAACAGCAAAACAGATGGCCATTCAATATACATCAGCCCTCTCTGCACCCTCAAAATGCTCTGAAACTTCATGGGCATTTATAGTTACTCCAAATAGTTTATTCAAGATTATGTAGATGAGGTATATGATCTAATTAAGTTGTAAAAAAGACTGAAATATGGGCATGGAGGGATGAGAAACAAAAGCAGGAAAGCTTTAAAGGACAGCCTTAGTCAGACTTCATGTGCTGCATATTCCCCATATGTTACATTTTTTTTTTCTAACTCATAACAGGGGAGACTGACATAATAGTTTTGTCCACAATTCTTACATTGTATAGACAGTATGGAGGTTCATACATTCTTTCCCGAATTAGTTGTGGTAAAAGCACATCAGGATAATGTCCTTTGAAATTTAGTGATGGCAGTGTATTTCATAGCTGGTTTATGGCCTGGACCTTAACACTCCAGGTTCAACCTTTGTTTGTGGTATAATTTATTTTCAAAGTCCAGCTGCCCATAAACTGGCAAAAGAGTGAGTCCAGACAATAGCAAGATCCACCATTAGATCTGGTCATAAATACACAATCATTATGATGCAATGGGTGCAGAAACTTTATCAAGGCATATATTAATTGTGGAGGTTGTTACTAGGATAGAAACTTGCATCATGGTGTTGGACAGCTTAAACTGGGTAACAGTATGAGGACCAAAATTAATTTTCAGCATGGAAACTGTGGCAATAAACAAGTGGTATACTTAGCTCTGTGTGAAAAGTGTGAATGTTTTTACATGGGGAAAACAGAACATGCACTGAGGATTAGGATATATGAACACACCTATGAGATTAATAATCAGAAGGAGAATAATGCTTTATATAAACACTTGTGTGCGCAAGGAGTTTAATAAGTTCACTTTTGGTATTTTGGAAAATATTAGAATTGATCAGAGGGGGCTAACTGGAAAAATAATTTGAGGAAAAAGGAAACCCAGTGGCAAGTATGTTTAGCTGCCAAGTTCCCCCCAGGTTTAAATGATGTTGTGTATATTTCCTGTTTTATTAGAAAGAGCTGAAAGATTATAGGCACACATTTTTTTTTACATATACAACATACTTTTGTAACATTGTTAATGTTTTTATTTTTTTTCGTTTTTTCAGAGAACATTTTATTGTATGGTATGCTTCTACAAGATGTTACGCACTTTAACAAATTTGGTGCAATTATTTTTTTAATACATCTGATTTTCAATTTATGACTGGTTAACCCATTAACCTATTATGGGTTTTGGAGGGCTATTTAAGCTGGCTGTTCATGGTGTTTGTATTCTGATGAATTCCCAGCTGTTAGGGACAAAAGCGCTTAATATTGCTGTGTGGTTCACAGTAAGGGTGTTTTTTTCATCCTATGTCCTTTTCTCAGTGCAGTTTTGTTTTACAGGATACACAGCATCTAGACTAAGCACCAACATGCAGTGTTATTAGTTGCAATTTTATACAGTTACATTGAGCAGATGACTAACTATGAATTGGTGCATTCTGACATAGTGACAGGCAAAGTGATTAAACCTATAATCTTGACTGAAATAAGGCACAGACATACATGTAAAATATGCTCAGTGTGAATACTGGGGTGAAAAACAATGCAGTACAACAAAAACAGTAACAACAGTCCAAGAGGTCTTGGTTAACAAAGGGCAAAAGAACAGAGTTAAGACCACCACCTCTGGTGGACATTTGCAAAGAATACAGGTACTGTCATAACTCCTGCTTTGAGCATAGATCATGAAAGAAGAAAATCTTCATCTGATTCTGGTAGTGAAGCTAGACAAAACAAAGACAAAAGTAAAACCAGGTTCTAGTGCATTAATACTCAGCCAGAAAAAAAGTACATTCTAATTACAGTACCTCTTGGACAGTCTAATACTGACTGATGGAATGTTTCATTCCCTCTCCTCTCCCCAATATCCCTGACAATGGATGGTAGATCTTTTGTTAAGAGACAGGAAGAAGGTAGGCTATGGGTGTGAATTTTGATTGCTACTAAGCCAGTAGTTTCAGTTAGTACAATAACTAAATGTAAAAATATCTCAAGATAAAGCTGAAAAAATAACTACTTTAGTAATCTTTGAGGAGTCTTGACCTTTGAAACTGAAGCATTACCTTTTTTCTTTGGTATGCAGGGGTTCAAGACAGAAAGTGGCAAAGGGGCAAGATGTTATTTTTGGTAAATCCATATTCTTTTCCTACTGTTCTGGAAACAGATGTCCTGGGTGAATTAAGAAAAACAGTATTTTAATCAGTCAGAGCCTGTGAAAAATAAAGGTTTGCTGATGTATGCACATAGGTACTACTGCTTCTGAAATGCCTTCACAAGGTTGAGGGCAACAGCAAAAGATGTTCACATTTCCAGAGCTATGTGAAAGGCAGATGTGTACAGCTCGGGGAAAGATTCCCTTACCTCTAGTGGAAAAGAGGACTGTGGTACAATTGGAGGCTAGAAAAATCATTGAAAAGACAGTATATGATTCCAGTCCAAGCTGACTTTTACATCAGACAAGCCATCAATTAAAAGGGAAAAAAGAGGTGCTAGCTTAAGTTAATCATACAAACTTAAATTGTGCATCCTTTTCTTCTATCTTTTCTTTCTTCTATAGATCTTGAACTTCAATACCTTCATCTCCCTTTCTCTAGGTACTCCTACCACGATCATCTCTAACTTGAGACACCTTAACCTTCTTCCTCCTAATCTGCCTCTAACTCATTTGAACATTGTAATTTTTCAGATTCAAAGCTGAAATAATGTACCATGGTTTCCTGTTTGTTTACAGGTCATTAATGTCATATACCAAACTGACTATAAATTTCTCTTGTTTACAGTCAATTTATAAATATTCCCTTTTCCATTCTTGCTGTTGAGTATGTTATACTATATGAACCTCTGCTTTTAACTGTTTCAATGTATTTTCTGAAATATTATACTATTTGTAAAAAAATTGCAACTGCATACCATATCTGACAAATATTATATTCATTTCTAAATTTGTAACATATGGAGCTTTTCTCCCCAGACATCTTATGAAAAGGGATTTTACCCAGCCAAGACTTTCCTGGTTAGCAAACTGAAATAAATAACCCACAGCCTTACAGACATGGAAAGGCTCAAGCCTCTACTGGCAGACAAACAGAAGTAATATCACCAGACAACCACTATTAGGGAAGTAAGAGGAGGACTGGCATGAAGAGCTGCAAGCGTTTGTAGCTATAAATTTCAAAGAAGAGTACAACACAACCCCAAACAAAGCACCTGACACAAGGTCAAAGTGGAGGCAGGTCACCTGTGATTAACTGTACAGAAGGAATAGGTATACTGAGGTGAACTCTGACATACCTACAGCCTACGTGTAGTATTACTTGCTGAGTATTGTTTCTGATTTTTAATAAATGGCTTCAGTGTCACTAGTAACACCAGGCTGAGGTACCTTCAGAAGCCCAGGTTTAGCATCCTTTGCTGACTTATTTTTAATAAACTGTCTTCTGGGTCAGCAGGGACACCAGGCAGAGGCCTGGTGTAGTATTCTTTGGTGAATATTGTTTTCACATTTTTAATAAATGGTTTCAGGATCAGTCTCACCAGGAGATTCATGGCAGCTGCACCTGTTCACAACATGTAATGCATATTTCTAAGGGTATTAGCTTTGATTTTGGTTAAGATGGTCAGAAGTGCAGTTAAGAGAATATGACAAAAGAAAATCAGTGTGCATTTTCCCATGTTTGTACAGGGAAATGACTGGGTTAAAACCCTATGCATTATCCAGTAACAAGTTTATTACAATGCATGTGAACTGAAAAAGAATACTGAATATTTTAAGACTTTTTTTTCCTGGTAACAAGATATTCTTAGCAGTTTTGTATCTGATTTGCATGTCATTAGAAGACAATTTGATAAAGATAAATGGCTTGGAGAAAAGTGTTTACCAAAAGCATTCAACTGTTTTCTCAACTGGGAGAGCTATAAAGACATACAACATGAAATAGCACTTAGTAGTAGCACAGATTGTACCATGCATCTTAGCATAACTAATCTTGTTTGTGCAGCTATCGACGTAGAACTTATGTTCTTATTAGGAAGCAAAAATTTCAATATTTGAATATGTACATACTTCTGTGCATTACTATTAAGTTAATAGGCTTTCAGAGGGGTTTGAGGGGGTGTTTCTTCGGGTCTATATCTGAATCTCGAAATGACAAAACTGCAAATGCTCATATGAGCGAAAATGGCAGACATCAAAGGGGGTCTTTTGGGATTGTGGTACAGTGGAGAGTGGTATATTTGCCCTTTTCTCACTGTGGTGCAATCTCAGAGTTGGAATATATAGTTAGCGGCGGGGGGGGCAGCCTCCCACAATAAGTAGTTCCATGTTCTCCGTTTTCGCTCATATGAGCGTTCAGGGTTTTGTCCTTTCAAGATTATAATATAGACCCTATTTCTTCTGTTTGAGGGCTTTCAAAAAAAAAAAAAAAAAAGTTACACAATATGTGGCACAGACACAAATGGATATGACCTGAAACAACTTCTTAAAAGATCAACCTGCCGAACAGTATATACATGTAACATAAAAGTTGGAACTAGACATTTAACAAAAGGCAGTTATACATAAAACATGGCAATAACTATATAAGATAATAGTGCTTTCTGCAATGTCTTTCAATCTGAATGGTCTTACAGATAAATATAAAAGAGTAATGAACTATATTAAAAATGTAGAGTGCAAATAGGTATGCTACACACCTGGAAATGTGAATTTGATAAATAAAGGTTTTCAGGATGGTTATTCAGGGGCAAAGGAAGAAAAGTACTTATAATAATTGCAAGAGGAGCTCCAATAGTGATAGAAGAGAGGAAAAAAAAGATAATTGGGAAGATTGGAGGAAGATGGGTGAAGGTTGCCAGCCTAGTCAAATAGAATTTGATACATAATTTTATCAACTATAAATAAATGTAAAATACTGGCTTGTGTTTTTAAATGAAAGAAAACACTGTAAAATGTGAACTTCAAGACTGTTGCAACATTGCCATCTGCTGTAAGAAAAAGCAAGCCAAGCATTTCAAATGTCTTTTGAAGTTGGAAAGATATTATGAATCTCTTTGATGTTTTACAAGTCGGCTCTAGTGGGTCTGGATGAAGGTTTCATGCCCATTGTTTTAAGGTTAAAGTTAAGGGCCAGAATTTACATATGGAAGGTGCTTTACTGCTCTGGTTTCTGCTACAGTGTATATGTGAAATGCCTTGTACTGTTGTAGTTTCCTAAGCAGGTGTTAGCTTGCTAAATAATGCAGTTTGTGGCCTGAGAAAACCCAAGTGTCAAAATGTGTAATTTGGGAGGGCCTCAGCAGAGCTATTGGTTAGTGTTTAAAAACTATTGTTTAGTGAGAGACTGTAAGCATTTTGATCTTGGACATCTAACCCAGCCCTGCTTGCTCTTTATGTATGCAAGTAAGATTATAGCACTGTGTTTTCTCTTAAGAATAGCTAAGGATTAGAAAGTTAGATTAAGTGTTTTTCTTTGACATCAGACCTGTCCTACTGTATTATTTTAAGTTTCTGTGTGATCTCTGAACTGTTAGATATCTCTGTGGTGTAGTCGTATTGTCTTTTGTTTTAATCATTTATTATTAAATATTTTAAAAACTTTTACCTGTGGCTGGTTTGTGTAGACAAAGTACGCTCTAGACTACATTGCATATTTAAAGAGGTTATCGTAATAGGCCACTCTAATAAGCCTTAGACTGAATAGTCACATTACCAATTGGATAATATTGCACAGTAATAACTGGACACCCTTTTGAGGGCCTTTTAGTAGTTGATAATATTAGCTGGTGGTGGCAGAAATTACTACCGTATAGTCTGGGTAAAGGGGCACAGCTGGAGAATCTGTGTCAGCCTTTCCCAGGAGTGTCTGTGAAGTTGTATAAATACTTATCTCAAAGTGTGGGTGTGTGTGTCAACTACCTGGACAGGGACACGAAGCATTGGTTGGACAGAGAGGGTACTGGAGGTTAGCTTGCCAGCTAGGCTAAGATCTAGACTCTATAGCTGTGCCAGTGGGGAGTGTTATTGGGGACCTGGGGAGCAACCAGCCCCAAACTGACTGTGATCTCTGTGCACTTAAGGGAAATTGTACTTTACTGTGTGTATTAGTTATCCTTTCCTCTTGTAGGAGATGACCTCCCTGGTGCTAGTGGTGAGGATTGAGGCTCCTTGATTGCTGGGCCAGGGCACGGTCATCACAATAATAATGAAAGATGCATAGTACCAAGGGGCTACTGGGTAGGGAGGAGGATTACACTGGCATGCATTTACATCTCCCCTAAAACTGCTATAATGGCGCTTAAGAAAATTCTGGGAGAAATAATCAGCTTTCAGCAAGGCATATTACTTATAGGTGGAGACTGAATTTAGTTTGAAACAGTAAAAATGTGCCTCGGGGGGCCTAGAAAGGAAAACATAAAGGAGGGTAGATTTTTGAAGACATTTATGAAACTGTTTGGCATGGAAGATGTGAATTCAGTACTAGGAGTTCAGAGAATATACATATTACTCACAGAGATGCAAAACCTGGGCTAGGCTAGATAGACATATCTCACAGGAACACGTACATTTAATTGAAGGTCTTAAAATGCACCCAATAACAATTTCAGATCATGCACCAATAATAACTAAAATAAAAACACAAGGTAATGAAAAAAAATGAGACAATGGTGCCTTCCCACCTATCAGCTGAAGAGAGTAATTCAAAGAATGGATTTTGGAATTAATTCAGGAGCTACTAGAGAAGATAGAATTTCCTTCTGAAAACATAGCTAGGGAGTGGGATAAAATTAAAGTGGTGTTTAAAACTAGGGTGGAAATAAAAGAAAGGGAGATATGGTCAAACAGTAACAAGAATTATTTAGAAGGATTGACAAATAAAGTATTGCCAACACTTGAATTGATCCAACAATATCCATATTTATGGGGGACATGATAAAATGAAGTACTTAGGAGTATGGATTAGAAATGACTATTGTGGCAGCTAAGGATATGTGGGAAGAGACTAAGCAGAAGACAAAACAAAAACTGAGAAACTGGAAGCTTTGTTATATGGGATATTGATACTAAGATACAAGCCATTAAAATGTTTTTTTAAACACAGGTCAGGCATATTTTTATCAACCAGGGGGGAGGCTGTGTAGAGCAATTAGAAAAGAGTTGAATGATTTATCTGGGGCAGCAAGGGTCAAGTGGGATAAGCCGATTCTTCCAATAGAACAAGGCAGACTAGGATTACCCAATTTGAGGGGGGGGGGTTTAGCGCAACATAGTTAAGGTTCTTATACATAGCACAAGCAGAAAATGATAATTCAAAGTGGAAAGGAATGATGCTGATACAAGGAGGAAGCTCAGGAAATAAGGAGAGATTGATATTTTGGATGCAGACTCTTAAGGAGAGAAACAAAAATCATACAGAGTATTATATTCATAAAACAAGAGAAGTACTCCAAGAACCAAATCAGCACGAGAATGGAGAAAATAGATTTTGCATATAGGGATGGACTGTGGTCAGGGATACAAATAATAGCAAGAGGGGCCTGGAATTTATTGGGGAAAACTGGCAAAGGAACCATCATGGTATTGGGTACAAATAACTAGAAAAGTAAAGGTAACAGAATGGGAAGAGGCCAAGAATTTATTTGGGCTGCAGGTTAGAGATTGCCTTCCCTGTCAAGGACTGATAAGGGTATAAGCAAAGAGAAAGAAATAGGGGCCTCCTGAATGAAAGACCAGCACTGGTAGAGATTTTAATGGAATCTAGAACAGAAGCTGCTGTTAAAGGAATAATTAGTAAAGCATATAAAATATTGCATGATAATTATGACTCAATCAGAGGAGCTAAGAAAGGATTGGGAAGAGAGATTGGATAAGCAATTCACAAACAGACAATGGGGGGATATATGTATATCTTCCAAATAAGCATCAAAGTGTAAGATTCAGGATCTTTGCCTGAAAGTGTTTACAAAGGTATTTTTATACCCAAAGTAGACTCCAAAGAATTTTTCCTCAGGTGTGATGGGCAAGAAAGAGGTGGCTGGGAACATTTTTTGGAAGTGTAATGAACTGGCAGACTTTAGGGATTCCCTGCAGACCACTCTGTCAGAGATACTGGGTGGGCAGATTGGACTGACTGGGAATATTTTTTTGAGTTATGATACAGAATCTCAACTGCCTAGACATAGTAAAGCCTTGCTGAGTTTAATTATGGTGGCTGCCAAAAAGCAGTTACTAGAAAATGGAAATGAATGTCTAGGTCAGCTTTACTAGAAGTAGTGAATACAGTAACAGAGATAAAACAACAAATTGGAATCTTTAGAAAAGGGAAGGAGCAAACTACACAGGAAAAAAAATGGGAATTGTGGGAACAATATATGCAGAGCAGGAATGAGATTTAAGAGGCAGGAGTTGAATGAGCCATATAATGTTTAACTGACAATGACTGGATAAATTATAAGTTATATATAATATTTGCAACTACAGTTGTTTCAGTGGCATCTGTTATGTATACTGTTTGCAACTAAAGTGGTGTCACGTTGTTTGTTTTTCATTTATATAAATGTAAGAATGTCTATGTGAAAATGCAATAAATATGTTTGGTGGCAAAAAAAAGATGGTCCCAAGTATAGACAAGATACAATAAAACTGCTACAAGTTTTTCTCTATCTGTTTAGAGCTGTGATCCTACAAGTCTGGAAGTCAGCATAGCAAAATAAGGCTCTGATATGTTAATGAGCCACTTTCTATAGTCAAAGTTATGGGGTTTGATTCCTTCCACCTCCATTTTCCTACTGTAGGACTATGAGCAAGTCACAGACAGTACTCCCAGATCAACCCTGAAAAGGGACCTTATGCTCAAGTAGGATTACTGGATTAACAAAAAATATACATACATCTCCTGGAGATGAAAAGACGTAATCAGATTATGACTTCTTAATACTCTTTTCCAGTATTCCTCAAGAACGGTAATCTATTTTGTTTCTTATTTTGAATCTTGAATCTCAGTACAGACAAAAATGGTAGTGCTGCCTGAATTAAAGTGAGTTAAAAAATTACTGTAACATGCTTGCCCTCAAAGTCTAGACAATAGATCCTCATGTTCAACTTAACTATAACAAGTAAGCAATTAATAGTACAAACTGGCAGATCAAATTGCATGCCCATTCAGTTTCTGTTAGTCAGGATCTTCTTTCACAATCAGTTACAATAACAGCTTTACAACACACAGACAAATTTAATGGGGAAAATTATCAATTAAGTTTCTGTAAACCTGTAAGACATTTCCAATCATCACACAAATGCCTAACTAATATATCTAGTGTAAAGTTAGACTGAGCTTTGTCTCACCTTAAAATCATTAATGTATTTGCCAAAGTTGACCCGGCCTTGGTTTTCCACAAGTATGTCAAGTGTTGCTCCAGATTTCCCAGTTATGTTTATGGAAAGCATTTTATCTCTTTCAAGAACTCCCTGTGGTACCTGCATGCAAAATATTAACATAAATGCCATTAATTAAAAATGATACCTTTTAGGCATACCTCTCAAGAGTCAAGATTTTCATAGAATGTTTAGATTTCTACCTCATACTTTATGGTGTTCTTCATATTTATCACTGCTGCGGTATCCTTAACTATGTGGGCTACATCCTGCCAATGATATTACAGCCAGTCAGCTTCCTAAGCTTAAGGGCACCTTTCATGCACTCAAACTGTTATGCGGCTTGAGCTGAGCTGACTAAAAGACAAGTTTGGGTGCAAAACCCTTTAGATATTTACTGCAACTGAAGAGTATGCGCCTGTAAGGCTTCTGAGGATCAACTGTCAGCTTGTGCTTTCCTTAGCAGGGCAGGAAAGTTCCTTTTGTAGAAAAAAACTTCCATTTTCTTATTTTTTTTTTTTACTCGTGTTTTATTACTAACCTCTTCAGGAAACTTACTTTAAAGCTATGAGTGTTGTTTAAAAGTATGCAACAGCCTTGAGACAAAGCATTCGTTGTCTCTGTCATTTTAAAAGTAGAGATATCTAACAAAACATTTTCTGTTGAGAAATTGTATTTGCCTCAGCTGCAGGTGGGTGACTCAGCTGTGGTGATTTGGTGCATCTCAGACTGCTCGTATTTTACCCCAGATCCCTCTGGTGAAGCACCTACAGCCACTATGGACTGAGGGCTTAGCAACATCCTCTGTAGCTGTTGGGGTCCCCCCTCAGTAGGCAAGGGAGAATCACTCTTGTTGGTCCTAGGAGGGACCAGGGGAAGATTTCCCTTTTGTGTCAGAATGCTGCGCCAATCCCTGGGGAAGCAGCAGCCGCCATTAGTTGGCCCCATTTTTCTTGTCAAAAAGAAACAGAAAACCCAAGCATGCATCTTCTCCTCCCCTTCTCAGAATTTCTTTGGACAGGAGCAATTTACTGGGACTGGCTCAAGGCTAAATTCAGGCTATTGATACTACTTGTAGAGTAGTTTCTTGTAAAAGAGGAATATGCTTCCTTTTCTGATGAGATTCAAGATTCTGAATCTGAACAGGAAGATGCAAGTATGGATTCAGGGTTTTGTCCTCAGATTTCTGATTCAGACTCGAAGACCTCTTTACAAGTCACACTCTGGGAGTTTCTCTTTTTCTGAGACTATTGCTAGAACATCCCAGTGTTTTCAGTGGGAGAACACTGAGGTTTCTCAATCCCTCAAAAAATACTATGAGTTGTTACTGAAGGATTTTCCAGAACCTAGGCCCAATCCTCCTGTCCTGTCTGCTTTAGGGGATGTGTGTGTTGCTGCCTGCAATTTTCTTGGTCATCAGCCAGCTACCCCTAAAAAGGCAGATAGGAAATATAAAGATGTCCTTACATTCACTGCTGCAGTATTCTTAACAGATGGGATTCCCTGCTATGGAAGCCCATATGTCCAGTGAGTCTATCAAACACTACCTGTCGCATTTAAAAGGTACACCCAATGGCACCCAAATACTCCTTGCACAGCATAGGGCATAAAGGTGATGTTCAGGCCTACCATAATCAAACTCCTTTGTTACCAGTCTGAACATATATTTTTACCACTGGTCTGTTTTCTGCCATTTGAATGCATTTCTGTTCTCCACTGACTATCTACACCTGTTTGCTGACTTCTTTTACAGTCGCAGATAAGTGCCCCATTGGGGATTTTGTTTTTTTCTTACTTTGTTACTCCTTGGGATTAATGTCATCCAGGAAGAGTAAATGCCAGTGTGAGAGACAGATTCCCCATAAAGACCACCACAAGTGTCTTTTTGTCTAGGAGCTTCTCATAACCATACATCTTGTTCTGTTTGTCAAGTGTTCATTCTGAAAACCCTTAGTAGTAGATTTTCTTCCCTTTCCTTGTATCTTGAGCACCAGCATCTTGAGCTTTTTGCTAAAGATGCAATGGAAGGAATCTCCTGTCCCAAGGGTTAGCCGTTCTGGAAGAAGGTGAAAAAGGTAAGACCAGAATCTTCCACTGTCCAGCCTCTGCCAGATGTTTCTCCCGAGGTCATTACAAACCTAGAGATTTGCCCAACTGTGTTGTCGAATTTCTCTGCCTCAACCATGTCAGATGCCAGTGGATAGTCAGGCTGGCAACACATCCAAAGAGGCTTTTGCAGGCGTCCATCTTGGACGTTCAGGAGGAACCACAGCTGTTTTTTTTCTGAGGGGTCTAGGGGAATTCCTTAGTTTTTGGTCGGGGAAGAAATTCCTACTATGGTTCTCCAGTTCTCCACTGCTGTCCTGGGTCTGAGCCTTCTCAGCTTTCTGGAGGGGACGCTCCTTTAAAGAAGGAACAAAAAAATTAATCATGTTTCTTCTGCTACTAGGGATCCACAAACTGAGTGTCAGGCCTTCCCCCAGGGGCTATTTGCTGCTTTAATGTCCATAAAGCCTCCTCATGGGGTTTTGGTTCCTGCTTATCCTTGGTCCTTTACTCCCTTAAAAGGTCTAAAGAACAGGATTCTTCCAAGGATGAGTCGGATTTGGATAATGAATCCCTGACCTATTCTACTCAAATTCCTTCTCCTTTAGACTATGGACCAGAGGAGGAGGAATCTATTAATCCAGATGTTCCTTTTGATTAAATTTCCTTTGGGGGCACACTCTCTAGGATGATGGATTTTTATTTTTTTTTAACATGGGATTGTGCTCATGTCTCCGATATCCATAAGAAGTACTATGAGTTGCTGCAGTTGGAGTCCCCTAAACCTGCAACTATTTCTCCTGTTTTGGCTGCTTTGCTGGATGTTTGTTCCAATGCCTCATGCACCTGATTCTCTACCTCCTGCTCCCAAGAAGCCTAACAGTTTTATAGGGTGCCTGAGGATTGTTCTTCCCTATATAAAATGTCCTGCTGCTGATCCCTCTGTCATATCTGCAGCCTCTGATAAGCTGTCTCAATTGCTTCCTTCACCCAAGTTACTGCCCTCTGACAAGGATAGCAGAACTATGGAAAGGTTGGGTAAGAAAGTTTGCACTTATGCTACCCTAGCGTTTAGGGATATTAAATTATCAGACCCATATGTCTAGGTATGTGTTGGCTCTTCTTTCTCAGGCCTGTCAACTTATTTCTGATTTTCCAGACTCCAGATGGCTCTTCTAGGGCTGCTGTTTTTGGATCAGTGATGAGGAGGTATTCTCGGCTTAGTCTTCAACCTCTACCTGATGATATTAAAGCCAAGTTGATGGATGCTCCTCTGGATTCTAAATTTTTTTGTTTGGGGAAGCTGCTGCTGGTTTGTTCAAGTCCCTTCAGGATAAGTGTAAGGCTTTACAGAAGCTTAAACATGCATTTGTTTCACTGTGCCTACATTTCAGAGAAAATAACCCACTAAGCCTGTCTTTGTTCATAGACAATCCATCCTTTCCGTTAAAGGTAAGAAGAGAAAGAAAAGAGGGCAAAAGCCAGGGTACCTTTTTGGCTAGGCTTGTGCAGGCCCTACGGCCAATAGCCTAGTACCTACCTATAAGTGGCAAACGGGCTCCTCCTGCTAAGGCTTCTCAGTTTTCGGCGACTCCAAAGCTTTCCTTTCTGGGCAAACCAGGTGCTGTATGACTCTCCATCTCTTTCCAGCAATATTCCTCTTTCTCTTTGCCTTTCTCTACCCTTTTTGGCATTCTTGGGGTTCATTGATTATTCACCAGGGGTACTTCATGGTGTGGAAATCCTGGTTTCCTTTAATGGGCATTCCTCAGCCTCCTCGGGAAGAACTTCCCTTTTTCCCCAGAGGTTCTTCAAAATCTCTTCACTCAGGATACTATTAAAGAGGTGCCTGTGTCCCAAAAGGGGAAAAGGGTTCTACTCCAGACTGTTTCTAGTGTTCAGAAAAGAGGGCACTTGCAGACCTATTCTGGACCTCTCTCATCTAAACACCTTTCTTAAAGTGCTTTCCTTTTGGATGTTGTCCCTTCAGATTCTGTTTCCTCTCTTGCTCCCTTAGGCCTATATACTGTGTCTCTGGATCTCAAAGATGTTTATCTCCATATTCAGCTCCATCCCCTTTTCAGGAAGTTTCTGCACTTCTCTGTTGCTTCCTGGCATTTTTAGACCACTGCTTTGCCCTTTGGCCTTTCTACTGCCTCATGGGTGTATTCCAAATGCCTTGCGCTTGTGGTTGCTTTTTGCAGGCTTAGAGGGATTCATATTTTTCCTTACCTAGACAACTTGTTGATTCAGACATTTTCTCCACAGACCCTTTTGTGAAATCTTCATTTTGCCATTTCTATTCTTCAGAGCCTGGGATTCACTATAAATCTCAAAAAGTTGTCTCTGACTCCTTCGTAGAATCATGTTTTTTCTGGGTTGCAGAATTCAGACGGTGCCAATGCTTGCATCCCTGCACCCTCAAAAGGCCTCAACTCTCATTTCTTTCTTTCAAACTGTACCACCTCGGCTTCCATTACCGCCAGAGAGTTTCTGAAAGTTCTGGGTTTCATGGCATCCACCATTCTGATGTTCCCTCTGGTCAAACTTCACATGAGAAAGTTTCCGCGGATTCTGAAGTCAGTGTGGCTCCAACATGCACATCCTCTTAAGACTTTAGTTGCTTTTGTAGTTCCTCTTCTTCCTGGTCTCAGACAGGAACTTCACTGGTGGATTCAGCAGTTGCTCTGAATTCAGGGATCCCTTTTCATCCTACTCTTCCCTATCAGAAATTGTTCACAGAGACTTCAGACATGGGATGGTGGGGCAACATTTGGCTCCCTAAAAGTACAGCGGGCGTGGTCGCCTCATCAGCACAATGAGCACATTAATGTCAAAGAGATGAGAGCTCTTCTGCTAGCTCTTCAGGCCTTTCCTCCTCTTCTACCCAGGGCCTCTCAAGGTATTCACAGGTAACACCACAGTGATGTGGTATATCAACTAACAGGGAGGAATGAGACCTTTTCTCATTTGCTGGTTGGCACTTCTGGTATGGGATCTTGCTGTCAAGTATCAAATGTCTCTTGAGCCAGTTTTTATCCCTCCTGGTCAGAACCTTGTGGCAGACACTCTAAGCAGGTCCTTAACTCAGTCCCATGAACGTATGCTTCACAGGATGTGTTTCTGGACATTATCCACCAGTGGGGTACCCCCTCAAGTGGATCTTTTTGCCTCTCCCCTGAACAGACAACTTCCTCTGTTTTGTGCCAGAGTCCCAGGTATGGAAGGTGTATGCCCTCTCATTTTCTTGGAAACTGATGTTTCTTTCTGCATTCCTTCCCCTTTCTCTCATTTGGAAAGTTCTATTCAGCATTCAGCAGGATGCTCCCAAAACCTTGTTGGTGACTTCCTATTGGCTGTGATAGTACTGGTTCCCTCAACTTTTGCATCTAGCCAAAGGCAATCATCAACAGGATTTTGATTCCTCACAGACATTTTTTTCCTGAAGATGTGCTACAAGTCCTGAAGAAGGCCAAAAAACCTACTACTAGGAAATCCTGCTTATCTAAATGGAAGAAGTTTTCTAGCTGGTGTCTCTCTTGTAAGCTGGATTCATTTACTGTGGATTCTCCTTTGGTCATCTCTTATTTGTGCGAGTTGCTCAATCCTGGTTGAGCCTATACTTCTATTAAGGCCCACTTATCTGCTACCCCTGCTTGCCTGCATTTTTCTCCTCCTTTAGTGTCTAGATTTGATGTTAAACAATTTCTTAAAGGCATCCTTAATACAAGAACCCCCCCCCCGAGGAAGCCTTCTCCTCTGTGGGATCTTGGTTTTGTTTTGAAGAAGTTGACCCGGGTTCCTTTTGAAGCTGCTGCTTCAGTTTCCTTGCTACATTGTTCCTGAAAGACTTCATTTGTTGTTACTTATGCCAGATGGGTGTCACACTTGCAAGCCCTTTATTGCTTGTCCTCCTTTTTTGGTCTTTCATGAGAGACAGGATGTCCTTGTGCACTAACCCTTCTTTCATGCCTAAGGTGGTTAATGAGCTACCACTTAACCAGTCCATTAATATGCCTATTTTATTCCCCTCTCCGCAAGATGACAGAGAGAGGGTGCTGCATACTTTGGATGTGCATAGGCAACTGAGGGGTTTATTTGGATAAGACTAAAGCTATTAGAAAATCTGATAAAGTTATTTGTTTCTTTTCATGCTAGATCTTTGGGACTTGCTGTATCCAAGTAAACCATTTCTTCTTGAATTTCTAATGCCATTTCCTTTTGTTACACTTTTCATGGTAAGAGCCTTCCTTCTTCAGAAAATGCTCATCCTTCTAGACCTGTTGCTTCTTTGGGTGCTTTTTTCAAGGGCTTAGATGCTAACTCCGTTCTTCAGGCAGCTACCTGGACTTCTGTGCACGCCTTTACCAGCACTACAAGTTGGATGGTATTTCTAGAGCTAGGGCTGGTTTTGCTAATGCTGTCCTTCGTGGGTTTTTAGGGGGGGGGTCTTCTGCACCTTCCCCTCCCAAGTCTCCTCTTGAGCTTTGGTACTCTCCCACCTGTTAAGAATACTGCAGCAGTGAATGTAAGGACATAGTACAGTTGTGCAAAATCTACACAAGGAGCACATAGATGTTCAGTGTACCTTTTAAAAGTAAATAGTAGTCTTTGGTAGACTGGCCAGATGTCCGGGGTTCCATGGCATGGAATCCCATCTGTTAAGAATACTGTAGCAGTGAAGGCAAGGACATCTACAGTTATGGTAAGATTTTACACAACTGTATTTCCCTCAGTCTATTACATTTTTATTCATTATTCCCAAACCTGTCCCTGCATCTATAGGTTTAGTTAATTCCTCTGCTGCTGAGCACTTAGCCAATTCAAATCCTACTTTTTCTAATAAGGATAAGGACAGGAAAATTGATAAGTACGGGGATAAAAGTATATATTTCTGCAACTTTAAATTTCAGAATTTTAAACGGTCAGCTTCATATACTATACTTTATTCTGACACTGTGAAAGTATTACAAAGGTTTTATCTATAGTTTCTTCTTGTGAAGAAAAACCTGTTAAAAATAACTTAGTTTCTTCTATTGCACAGGTCACTACTCATTGTTTGCTGTGTGTGTGTGTGTGTGTGTGTGTGTGTGTGTGTGTGTGTGTGTGACTTTGTAGATACCTCTCCCAGGGTTATGGCAACTGGTATGGTTTTAAGGAGGTTTGCTTGGCTGCATTCTTAAAGCCTTCCAGATGTTAAAAATGAGATTTTAAATTCCTTCGCGGATATAGATTTAGTGTTTGCCCACTCTGTTGCAGAGGTGATCAAAAAGTGTGATGAAAGGGACAACCTGATCCAGGGAATCTCCAAGATTTTTCAGCCCTCCTTTTCTAAATCGCCCAAGGGATTTTCTTTCTCCTCATCCCATTTCAGCAAAGAACAGAAAACGCATTCTCAACAAAATTCAGATAAACAGATGTTTAAGAAGATTCAAAAGGTACTTATCAGCACATTCCTATTCATCCAGACTTCAGGTGTTTCTTACGGTTGTGTGTGTTTGGATCACATTATTAGTTCTCTGCCTTACCCTTTGGACTATCCACTGCACCACATATGTTCACAAAATGTCTAGCTCCAGTTATAACTCATTGCAGGCTACAGGGTATCCACATTTTTACACATTTAGATGATTTACTTATCTTTGTGGAGTCTTTTTCAAAATGTCTGGAGTTTCCCTTTTGGGTAAAAGATCTTTTGCACAAGCTGGGATTCCAACAGAACATTCAAAAGTCTTTTCGACTCCCTCACAAAGGATTGCATTCCTGGGATGTTAACTAGACACCAAAGTTCAAAGAGCTTTTCTTCCACAGGAAAAAATAGATCTTTGAGATCTATTTCTAAGTTTTTCCACTCAGATTTCTGATAATGCAAGGGGATGCCTCCGGATGGGTATCATGGCATCTATGACTCTCATGATACCCCTGGCAAGACTCCACATAAGAAAGATACAGTGGTATCTTAAATCTGTTTGGTCCCACCATCAACACCATTTATCTTTTCAGATGCCAGTACTGGGGTTTGCCAGAAGAGAAATCACTTGGTGGAGACAACAGATATCCTTAAATCAAGATCTCCCCTTCTTCCTCCCTGCTCCATAGCAGTCACCAACGATGCTTCAGGCTTTGCCTGGGGAGCAGCTTAGAAGAAATAAAAGTGCAGATGGTGTGGGACACCAAGGAGATGCAGCACATAAATATCAGGGAGATGCTTGCTCTGCTCACGGCACTCAATTCTCTGAACCATCTTTGGTCCCAGGACCTCTTCAAGTGGTTACACACAATACCACAGCTTCACAGCACAGTCTCCCTATACAGGCATCTTATGTTCCGCCAGAGCAAAAATGTGTGTCAGACAAACTGAGCAGGACCAGGGCAGACCCTCATAAATAGAAACTAGATCCATGGGTTTTCCAAGATTTGAGCCATCTGTGGGGTGTTCCTCAAGTACACCTTTTTACCTCCTCTCTGAACAATCAAATAGCAAAGTTCTGTTTCAGGACTCCATGCAAGAAAGCCTAGAAGCCAAATGCCTTTTCTTTTCTTTGGACAGGAATGTTCCTATATGTCTTTCTACCCATTCCACTAATATCCAGGGTACTTCTGAAGATTCAGAAGGAATGCCCAAAGATCATTGAGATGATTCCCTTCTGGCCCAGGCAACCATGATTCTCCCTTTTTTGGAAATGGCCAGGGGCACTTACCACAAGCTTCCTCACAAAATGGATCTACTTGCACAAGAAAAGGGGTGTTTGATATATCAATCTTCTTCAGTCACCTGCCTGGATTGCACAGTCTTAATTTCTTTTAGGCACCTGTTTTCTTAGTATGTGCAGCAGGTAGTAGTGGAGGCAAGAAAGCCTGCTGTCAGAAAATCATACTTTAGCAAATGGAAAAGATTTTCTAGTTGGTGCCAGCAACATAACCAGCACCCATTCAGGGCTAGTTGTTCTTTGGTTTTACAATATTTGTGTGAGTTACTGAGTTACTATCCTATGGCCTTTCTTATTCCTGTATCAAGGTTCATTTATCGGCCATTTCAGCATGTCTGCTCATGAATCCTCCTCCTTTCAAGGCAGCTACATGTCAAAATGTTCTTGAAGGGAGTTTTACTTAAGAGGTCTCCAAGTAAACTGGTGACTCCCACCTTGGGATCTTAATTTTGCATTAGAGAAACTAACACTTGTTTCCATTTGAACCAGCTAATATGGCTGACTTCAGGTTCTTAAGATGGAAGACAGTTTTATTGACTGCTCTGACCTGCGCAAGAAGGGTATCTGAGTTGCAAGCTCTTATGGTGAATCAACCCTACTTCATTTCCACAATGATAGTTTTTTTTAGAACTAATCCTTTTATGCCTAAAGTGGTATCCAAGTTTAAGTAACCAACTATCCATCTACCCATTTTCTTTCCTGAACTTAAAAAGGAGAGAGAAAGGATATTCCATATTTTGGATGTCCGCAGACAACTCGGGTACCATCAATGATCTGAAAGAATAAGTTCAGTCAAGAATAAACTGTTCATTTCTTGTGAAGATAAGCAGGAATAACTAGTGTCAAAACAGACTATTTCCAATTGGTTGTCTAAGGCTATTACCTTTTGTTACACTCTCCATGACAATTCAATTCCAGGCAGGATCAAGGCCCACTATACAAAGACCTTGAATTTTTCTATGTTTTTTGGAAAGGGATTGATTCTAGAAGTATTCTAGAAGCTGCTACCTGGTCCTCTGTAAATACTTTTACACAGCACTATAAGCGGGATTCTTTCTCTAGGTCTAGTCATGCTTTGTTGGGACCACCCCTCCAGTGGCTCCCGGACACTTTTCCGTCCACCTCCCATATACAGTTAGCTATGGTAATCTACCAATATAGCAAAGGCTACTGCAGCATTGATCAATGTGAAGAAAGTACAGTTGTGCGCACTTACCATAAATATAGATGTTCGAGTGTATTCACTGTTGCAGTCATCACATTTGGGTTATCTGCTTGCAGTAGCCCTCAGTCAACCTGATTATCAAAGTCTTGGGTCCTGCATCAGTTGCTGTCTCATCTTCCATGACATCAGGTAGTCAGGGGTATAAAGCATGCAGCCAACGCCATTACATCAGTTTTTCTTGCCCCTGGTTGTCAGGTGCCCCCCTAATGGGAAGAAATTAAATACACACATATATCTATATATATATATATATATATATATATATATATATATATATATATATATATACATATACACACACACACACACACACACACACACACACACACAAGATTATAACTCCAACAAAAAAAGCAAATACACCAAAAAGCTTTTAAGCATAGTAAAGGAGAATAGAGGTATAGCCAAAAGAAGACAGGGGGCTGGAGGGAGGGTAACCAGGACTGCAACAGTGAATACACTCGAACATCTACATTTATTGTAAGTGCACACAGCTGTACTATGTTCTTCGTATTTCACTGTTGCAGTCATCACATTTGGGTAGATTCCCAAAGCTAAGGATTGGAGGAGGAATTTAGATAGCATTAGGACCAGCGATAAGGCCCTGCAAGACTGCAGTAGCAAACCCAGCTCTGAATTTAGAGAAAATTGGCAAATGGTAATGTTTAGTGAAAGTATGTACAGAACTCCAGGTAGCAGCTTCTAGGATGTCCCTGGTACGGACACCTCCGAGAAAGGCTGTAGAGGCAGATGCAACCCTGGTTGAGTGGGGTCTTATCCCCTGTGGGATAGGTTTTCCATGGCGCTTATAGCAGAAATGAATGCAATGGCCTATTCATTTAGAAATGGTTTGCTTTGAAATGCCCTTCCCCTCTGCCCCTGCAGCAAATGCCACCAGCAGCTGTTCAGATTTCCTTTGAGGTTTAATCCTGTCCAAGTAAAATCTAAGTTATCTGTGCACATTTAAGGAGTGCAGTATCCATTCCCCTTTGTTTTGTGGATTAGAAAAGAAGGTTGGCAAATGAATGGACTGATTAAGAGCCACACTGGATACTACCTTGGGCATGAAGGAGGGATTGGTCCTGAGGGACACCCTGTCTGCATGAAAGATGATGAAAGGCTCCACTGCCATAAGGGCCTGTAATTCAGACACCCTCTTGCTGAAGTGATTGCTAGAAAGGAATTTTAACTCTGCACTTGCAGCTGGCTCAAAAGAAGGTAGAGTGAGTTTTTCCAATACAAAGTTAAGGTCCCAGGCTGGAGTAGGGGCTCTCCTGGGTGGTCAAGTTTTTGGCCCCTCTGAGAAACTGCTTAAGCAGTGGATGAGAGAAGAGAGGTGGTTCTGTGTTGTAATGAGCTGAAACGGCTGAGGCATGAATTCTGATGGGGGAAAAGGAAAGGCCCTTGTGAAGCACCTCAGTTAAGTATTGAAGAATCTGAGGCAAATTGGGTGCTGCTGAGGCCATGCCTTGAGTTTGGTTCCAGGAACAGAATCTTTTTCATTTTTCAGCATAAGATTTTCTAGTACTAGGCCTCCATGCCTCCAGAATGACATCCAACACTTGTTTACTGAGGGATGGTAATGGAGAGATCAGGTAATTAGCCAGGCTGCCAGGTTCATGGTTTGAAGCAGAGGATGCAGAATCTGGCCTTCCTGCTTTGACAGCAGGGTAGGGGTCTGAGGCAGATGCCATGGTGCCAGCAGTGACATACTGCGCAAGAGGGGGTACCAGTGTTGGCATGGCCATACTGGTGCAATCAGTATAGTCCTTGGTTTGTCCTGTTTGGCAGAGGAGGAAAGGCATAAAACTGATAGATCTTTTCAGGTGAAGGACAGGGCATCCACTTTCCAAGCTTGTTTGTGGAGAGTCCTTGTGCAGAATTTGTCCAATTGGTAGTTCTGGGGGAGGCAAACAGGTCTATATCTGGGCTCCCCCATTTGTTTATCAACATGCTGAAAGTGTTTGGTTCCAGTTTCCACTCGTGTGGGTCCATGACATTTCTGTTTAGTTCTTCTGCCAGTGTATTTAGATTTCCTGGCAAGAATTGGGCCTGTAGGTGCACTTGGTAGCTCAAGACTGTGTTCCACAGAGCCATGGCTAGTCTGCAGAGGGGGTATGGATGGGTACCCCCCTGCTTGTTTATGTACTACATAACAGTGGTGTTTGTCCGTCTTTACCATTAATTGTCCTGGAAGAATGTGGTCCTTGAAGGTTGTCAGAGCATTCTGTACAGCTAACATTTCTTTTTGATTGATATGCAGGTGCATTTGACTTGGGCTCTATTTGCCCTGAATGCACTTCCCTGCCGGGTGAGCCCCCCATGCATAGTCTGATGCATCTGTTGTTAGGGTTTGGGCGGCAGGAGGTAGAGTGAATGGTAGTCACTTGTTTTGGTGGCAGGCCTCTGCCCACCAAAGGAACTCTAATTGTAGGCAAGGTATGATAGGAATCATTGCTTCTAGTTCCTGAGAATGTTGACACCATAGGCTTTTTAGATACCATTGTAGTTTCCTCATATGCAGTCTTACATATGGAATTAGGAGAATGCAGGAGGCCATGAACCCCAAGGCTTGCAGTATTTGCCTTGCAAATAGCAGAGTTTTTGTGGCCATTAGTTTGAAGTAAGCTGTCAAATGAATTTGTTTCTCTGGCTTGAGGAAAGCCATCTGGGGAAGTTGTGTTTAAGCTTGCTCCCAGGAAAATAATATGTCGACAGGGTACAAGATGTGATTTATTTTCATTTATGGTGTACCCAAGACAAGTTAGCATCTTTTGTACAAACGCCAGATGATTCAAAAGTATGTCCTGGCCTTCTGCCTGAATTAGACAATCATACAATCATCCAGGTATGGGTATATTTGAATATTTCTTTGCCTGCAAAATGCAATGACTGGAGCTAGGCACTTTGTGAATACCCTGGGCACAGTAGATAAGCCAAAGGGCAGTGCAGAGAACTGATAGTGCATGTAGCCTGCTTTGAAGCGTAGGTATCTTCTGCAAGATTCCTTGATTGGGATGTGCAGATAGGCTTCCTTTAAATCCAGTGTTGCCAACCAGGCATCCTTGCCTAGCATAGGAAGCAGCTGGTGAAGAGATAGCATCTTGAATTTTGGGATCACCAAAAAGGTGTTTAGGACAGAAAGGTCCAGGATAGGACGCCATGAGTTGTCATTTCTGGGTAGCAGGAAAAGTCTTGAGTAAAACCCTTGTCCCTTTTCCTCTTCTGGTACAGTTTGAATAGCCCTTATGCTTGAGAGGGAGAGTACTTGCTTTTGAGCCTCTGCCCACTGATTTGGGGGTAGATCTGGCCAAGCCATTTGGGGATGGTAACGTGTGAAAGTGAAATCTGTACCCTTGGGAAACTATATTTAAAACCCATTTGTCCTGGGTAATGAGTTCCCAATATTTTGTCTGCAGAGCAATCTTTCCCCCTAAAGGAGCAGTCAGTTGAGAAGGGCTTGGAGTTTTAAAGTTAAGTCATTGAGACAGTTTACCATGGGGAAGTCTTACTATTCCCTGATTTGGAAGTGGGAACGTACCTTGGGAATGAAGCCTGGGTGCTCTGCTGGTTCTGGGTTTGGACTGAGAAGGCCTGGAAGAGGCAGGAAATGACCAATTCTTAGAGGGTCAATGCCTACTAAATCTTGGAGGCTGTACTTGTAGGAAATCTTTAACAGTTTGCATAGATTTAGCTTTTTCCTCCATCTTTTAAGTACTTCTTCTGCTCTGTTGACAAACAGGCGGTCCTGATTTAAGGGAGCATCCAGCAATTTAGCTTTAACATGATCTGGCAAAGATTGCTCCTTAAGCCAAGCATGCCTTCTAAGTACAGACCCAGTGACAGCAGCCCTGCAAGATGCCTCTAGTGAATCAAAACCACATTGCAAAGTACATTTTCCAACTTGTTCAACAGAATGCATTAAATCCTGTAAATCCTTATTTCCAGCAGAGTCAGGAATCATCATTTTCTGTTTAAGCAATCCAATAATATGCTGCTGATACTTTAACATATGAAACTGACAGTTTAAGGCCCTAATGGCCAAGGTTGCAGAAGTGTATACCTTCTTACCCCATCTATACAGTGCCCTGGAATCTCTACCAAAGAGGGTAGGATTTTTGGCAGTAGTTGCCTTAATGCCCTTGGGTCCCTGTGAAATGATCT
This sequence comes from Protopterus annectens, assembly GCF_019279795.1. Taxonomy (NCBI): domain Eukaryota; kingdom Metazoa; phylum Chordata; order Ceratodontiformes; family Protopteridae; genus Protopterus; species Protopterus annectens. Next base: position 493,495,852 of record NC_056731.1, read on the forward strand.
CAGGATCCACAGTAGGATTTTTAAAAAGGAACTTGAGAGAGTCAGGAACCCTGTAATATCTATCAGGTTTTCTGGGAGCAGGGGGTAAAGAGTCAGGGGACAAGATAGATTCCGAAAAGGCATCATCAACAATGTCCTGTACAGGGGGGATAGCTAAAGGCCTGTGTTGGGGCAGGAGTAAGAAATCCCTAAGCTTCATTTTAGAGTCATCCTGGCTTTCACAGCAAAAATGCTCCCCAAGAGTATGCAAGGGTTTCACCAAAAGAGAAATCCTCTGGAGGGGAAGCAGAGGGAATAGAGTCCTCTGCATCAGAATCCTCATAGGTAGATGAGGGTAAATCCTGGTCATCAGAAAAAACAGAAATTTCAGAATCCTGCTCAGAAGTATCATAAGCAAATTCAGTCTTAGGTCTCTTAGAGGGGGAAGGTTGGCTTCAGCCATTCTTATCATTTGTTTTTTAGGCATAGGTCGAGTTTTAGGCCTTGAAGAAGATGGCGTCTGTTTAATATGCAAGTCAGTAGGCCTGAATACACCCTCAGAAGCCGGTGCCTGCACAGCAGCTCCAGACCCATCCAAGGTACAGACATCCGCAGGTTCCACAGTTGAAGCATCTCGCGGCATACTGGACTCCGAATGGGTCTCAGTAGAGGCCTGAAAATCTGAAGTAGCGGGTATCAGGGGCTGCAAAAGTGCCTCACTGAGTACTGGTGAACTGGCGACTAGCTTAGAAGTGTTATTGGCAGCTTTGGACCTAGGCGGCCTGTCTCTGTCTTTATCTTTGCGTTTTTTCAGAATGTCAGTAGGCTTACTGAAGATGTATCTGGATAACTGAACTGAGTACCAAAATATTTAGAAGTGTAAATATATAGATGAATATTTCGTTGTTTAAATAAGGCACAAAACCGACAGCGAGGTATGTCGTGGTCAGGGCCTAGGCAAGGAATACAGTACAAATGAAAATCTTTATGAAGTATTTGCTTTCCACAAGAAATACAATTATTGACTTTTACTGACATCGGTTTAGAGCAAGAAAAAGTTTCCCCAATGGGGTACTTAGCTTTAGTTGAAGACTTCAGTTCTGGAACTCGAAAACGAAAATTTCGGGAGTCGGCCGACCGGCACTTGCGAACTGCTTCTGCTTCGGGCACCGCACGGCAAGAAAGACTGATGTAATGGCGTCGGCTGCATGCTTTATACCCCTGACTACCTGACGTCATGGAAGATGAGACAGCAACCAACGCAGGACCCAAGACTTTGATAATCAGGCCAACTGGGGGCTACTGCAAGCAGATAACCCACATGTGATGACAGCAACAGTGAAACACGAAGAAAATCATAGTACAGCTGTGTAAGCTGAACTTACCTTAACAATAGATGTTTGAATGATCACTGCTGCAGTAGCTGCTATCTTCTTCCACCCCCCCCCCTGCTTTTGGTGTGCTTTTTATGCCAGGGTGTGGACATTTATTATCACTAGCCTTGTCCCTTCAAGGCTTATCCCCCCGGTCTCTGCCCCCCTGTCTCTGCTGGGCAAGAAAGAGCTTTGCACTTACTTGTTTTTCAGTTAGCTCAGCTCAAGCTGCTTGACAGTTTGGCTATGTGGAAGGTGCTCTGAAGCTTTGTAAGCTTGCCAGCTCTTATTTCCTTGGTACGATAAAACCTATACAGTTAAGGCTACTGCAGCAGTGATCATTCAGACATCTACTGTTACGGTAAGTTCAACTTACACAACTGCACTTTCTTCATAAAATTTAATTTTTTTTTTTTTTGGCAAATCATTGAGGACTGAAGTCGCTAAATGACAGACATTTGAGTTTCTCAATTCATATCCTTCAGAAAATGCATGCTAATGTAAAGTCATCTGTTATTCTAGCATCTAAGTTTATAAGAGCAATAATTAAAAACTGTTCTTGAATTTGGGCCAGTGTTCCCCTATTGCTTGAGTCTTTCTCCATATTTCTTATGATAACAGGTTGTGAGTTATGCATCCAGGTAATATATGCATTCTGCTATTTTCTTTGATATTTTACTTTTCGGCACAAAATGTTTCCTTCACATGAATCTCTTGGTCTGTCTGCCTGTCTCTCTCTCTATCTCTCTCTCTAGACCCCATCTCTGTCCTTTAAATATGCTAAAGTTTAACAACCACTTACCAGAAAGTATCTTAGATGGAGGAAAACTAACAATTTTGGCCAGAATTCTACCCATGAAAAATAATGATGGTCTGACCCACTTAGCCTCCCAATATCCATATTTTCTTAAACTAAAATCCTGCACAATCAACAGCTTATTCGCTTTTTTTCTTTCATCCAGCCTAAAAACCTGTCTTTTGCTTACCCTAAGCAATCTTTAACTGTGCCATTTTGTTTATGACGCTACCAGTTCTTCATAAAAACTGCTTCTAACACTCACTACCTTTTCAGTGAAACAAATTATGAAGGATCCTCACCCTAACCATGGAATACAGCCAATGGATCAAAGCCAGTGATGTATTTAGAAATCCATGGATGGGGCCAAGGCACCAGTCAACCAGTTTGGGAAGCACATGAAGATCCTTCTCTTGCAAGGCCTTTAATCACTGTGGCCAACACCTTGGTTAAATGTCTGTGAGCAGAAAAGGGACCAACTTGCAGCACATTGCACTGAATGTGGTAATAATGTCACACCCCTACAGCTTTACTCACTCACTGCCTACATGGACCCTAGATGAAGATGATGGTGGAGGTCAACGGAAGGCATCTACCATATCCAGCATCATCACCACCATTCAGTTTCTTTGTGGCAACAGTTGCCCACATTACCACTCCTCAACCAAGAGATATCAATCTGAAACTTGACATACATATATGAACACTGAAATCACAGTGGTCACCATCAAGATACAACTCTTCCATCTCTTTTTTGGATACAAGAAAATGGACCAGCAAAACCCTTTCCTCAATTCAAAGGAAGGACAGTGTCAGCAAGCCCTCTGAAGAGTCCAATATGAAGCTGTACCAAAGAGTTCTGTGCAGATGGTTTGACTCTTAAATTTGAGATGTCTGAGAAAGTAACAAAGATCTGGCTAACTTTTACTAGGATGAGAACTCAATGGACTTTTGTGAGTCGGGGGCAGCAAAGAAATTCATGTTTGCCCTAAGGATCTTGAGGAATGTAGTCAAGGCTGTGACTATTAAGCTAGAGGGGTATCCCCTCCTGAAAGACTTAGCAGGCAAAGCTTGAGGAAGCATGTCTGCCTGATACTTAGGGGGCTTCCTCTTATTCAGGAGTTCACTTGGGCTAAAAAAAAAAAAAAAAACATACAGGCAAAAGGAGAAGTCATACAGACCCTTTATTTTAGTAAATGCCAGTTTCCTTTTCTGGAAGTCCTCAATTGGAGAAGGCTTGGTGAACCTCTCATCATTACCACTGCTTCTAGAATGGCTTGCTCCACATTCTGCCAAAGGATCATCTCATTCCCTACTACAGTGGCCTACATAGCTGCCCAATGCAGAAGTGAAGTTAATGATCTTAACCAGCTCTAACATGACTCCTGAATCAAGAAATCACAATTTTTTCTGGTGCATGATCCACCACAGAGGATTGAAAATTGGTAGTTAGGCAAACATGAGAGATCAAACTCACAAAGTGGAAAAGAAGATAATCTTGCCCACCCTTACTAGGGCTTCAGACTCCTTACCAAACAGTGAGGTAGCAAAGTGCTGGTCTTCATCACCTATATTGGACTAAAGAGCCAATTCCAAAATAGGTGGAAAAGATCTCACTCCATGCAAGTGGGTTTTAGCTTCTTAAAAGCACTTCATTTCTACAATTGTTGGAAGGCATCTTACTCTAAGCAATGGAGGAATGTAAAGATGGTCAAACCTTCTTAAAGGCCAAGAAAATGTTTTTTTTTTAAGCTTTCAGGTTACAAAAATATTATTTGGCATGTTTCTACGAGTGATATGACCAAGGTTTTCTCCTTGTTTTCCAGATAATCACTTTCTGGAGAGAGGGCAAGGGCAAGACATTAAGAACTTAAGCAGGAGAGATGCCATCTGGAAACCTATAAGGACAACAGGTCTTGCTGTCATTACCATAGCAGATAGAAGTACCTCTGGGTCCTTAGACTCTCTTTTCCAAGATATAAAGGGGTGAGCAAAAACCTCTGCAAGATGGAGGGGCCCATACTTTATTCACCAAGGTGGGGCTGAATGTACAATACTTGAGAATCAGATGTCAGCTGATTAGTCACCGGTGCTCTGCAATGTGTCTGCAGAAGTTTGGCAAAGAGACAGGAAGAGGTCTGTGTGGGATCTGCCAGTGTTATCAGACTGTGCAACTCAGAGGTCAGATCCCATGACACAAAACATAGGGGGCTCAGTTTGATGAAGTCTGGATGCATGGGCCTGTTGCAGGTCCTGGGCAGATGAATCTTGAATTTTTGAGTGCAACTACAGAGGTCTGAGTTAATTTCTTGATGGACTGCTATTCAAAAGCACATGAGTGTCATGCTGACATCTGAAGAGGTGCACCCCCCTTCAAATGTGGATGCTAGAGGGGATGCAACTCTCATGGGTCTTTTGTCATCTGCTGTACAGCAGGTGCAAACTTAACCCTCAATTCATCCAGTGGAGCCTATCACATGCAGAGACTATGAAACTATCTCACTTATCAGGAAAGAATGACCCATGTTGGTGTTTTGTTTGCTTCAACTTCTTATGGTACTATGGCACCAATCTTGGATTATGGATAAGATCTGTGTGGCCTAGTGGTTTAGTGCTGAAGCTGTATTTGACAGGGGCCTGGGTTCGAGACTTGGCAGGGTTGATTATTTAGATCTGTGTGGTCTGGTGGGTTAATTCAGTGTGTTGCACAGAAGAGGGGCCCAGGGTTCGAAACGTGGCAGAGGTGTTCATTCCCTTCTTCAAAACATTCACCAAAGCCATGGATGAGGGGAAGACGTTGCACACTGCTTACCTTGACCTAGCCACAGCCTTCGACACTATTCCCCACTCAAGCATAATAGATAAACTCTCCCAGCTATGCATCAACCCGTATGTTACCAGATGGGTTGCTAACTGGCTCACTATCCACTCAGTCAAAATAGGGGAAGCCACCTCTAGTAGTAGACTCATAACAAACGGCGTACCCTAAGGATCGGTCTTGGGGCTTCTACTGTTTGGGATATACTTTTCTGAAGTGCAAGCCAAAACAAGTGGTTTTGGTGGCTGACCAAGTTTGCAGATGACTGCAAGCTGGGCACGGTCAAATTCCCGTAGTGATGTGAACATCCTCCAAGAGGGTCTTACCCAAACTAATGACTGGTGCCTGAAGCATGGCTTCAAACTGAATGCCAAGAAATGCATCATTATCCCCTTTAGGGAAAATGGCGCCCCCACTATCACATTAATAGCAACATGCTAAGCATGCAATAAGTCATGAGGGAATTGGGCACCCAGGTTGATATCAACCTGACTTTTGACCACCACATTGTCTCCATTGTACGGAAGGCCTTCTCCATGGCTCACCTCATAAGTAAGGGTATTTCATCCAGGAACAAGGAGGTCATAACATCCCTGTACTCCTCCCTTATCAGACCAATTATTGAGTACAGTGCTCCCTTCAGCATGTACCTTGCTAAGCACATGCAGCTATTGGAGAGACCACAGAGGTTCCTGACCAGAAAAATCCAGGCTCTTATACACCTATTCTATACAGATAGGCTAAAAGCCCCATCCTTCTATTCAAGTCTCGTACAGACACTGCCTTAATGGAGTTGCTGCATATCCATAAGTCAAACTCCACTCATGCAACCTACACGTTAGGTCTCAACCTGGTCTGTGACATTAATAGAACTTGTTGGTGGGATAGATTTGTGTCCCACTGACTTCATCTGTGGAACAGACTCCCTCTTCATGTCACACAGAGTACATCACTAGCCCTCTAAGAGGAACATGGATGACTGGATGGGAAACAGAAAATATACCCCTGGGATCCCACCTGTGTCCCTGCTGGACAGGGAAAACAGGTGCTGACTTTGTGGGAACATGGGTGAAATTCTTGGCTAGGCTTATAAGGGAAGGGCCTCTGGGCAAATAGCCTAGTATCGTCCTATGAACCTATTATACTTGAGGCCTTTTCTACAAACAAATTTTTAAAGTGAACATTATCAAATGCTGCCATCTTACTAGATGAGAATTTCTCCTCCTCCACCTTCAGATGGCTGGGCTGAAACCGTGACACTCTGCCAATATGTGTTTGCCACTCTTTCAAACAGCACAGACAACACATGTGTGGGTCCTGGGTTAAAATCCACCAGCCATAATAATTTTTCAAGCCTCAAAAAGAGAGCATTTGTATGCTGAGCAACAGGAACAAGCCCTGAAGTACGCAATTGGCAAAAAAGAACTACCAAACCAGGGTCTAAGTCTGCCCTCCCAGGGTAGTGTCACATGTCATAACATTTGCTGACCGGAGGCATGCATGCCAACAAGTATGGCTGCTTCAAAGAAAAACAAACAGAAGGAAGCACAAGAGAATGCCCAGGTGCAGACCCACTTAGGAGGATCTCCAATAGTAGATTGTAACCAGTATGGAGGAACTCCAAACACTATAGGAGAGAGACCTGATTAAACTCAAGAGAGCTGGTCCTCTAGGACAAGAACCTAAATTGGTATCAAAGGCACTGAAGACACCAACACCCTTAAGAAATGAGTCATAACCTTATGTGGATAACAGGATCTTGTAACAATGCAATAAGAAATCCAAAGAACACTAGTCCATAAAGAAATGGACCCACCAGCACCACCCAAGGCAAACAGTGAGGTAGTTTGATTTTCAGTTAAGAGGGAAGCACAGAATGTAGCAGAATTCTGTGGACTTTGGCAAGTATTGCCACTGGGATGGAGTACATCTTATGACACAGGAATTACAGCCAAAGCTCAAGAAGAAATTTTCTTTTAAATACAATACTCCCTTTTTAGGGCACCCAAATGTTTCCCAGTACAACATGACTGGATTTCAAATGCAGCGAATCAAAATGATGATGCACATAAATTAAAACAGGCTTGATATGCTCAAAGAATGAAACATCAATTTCTCAAAGTTTAAAAATGCACACTAAGATAAAGAGAAGAACTCTAGTAAAATTAAGTATGATGGCTCAATGGCATAGAGATAGTAGGTCATTTGTATCACTGGTGACTTAGGATCAGGAAAAGATGTAAGCAAGCAGCAGTGCTGGACAGGGGGAATAGGCACTAAGTACATCATTCAACTCTCCTTAGGCAGAGTGAGTAATGTCATAACATCATCACCTGACCTTGAATGATGTAAATGCCAAGCATTAGAGATGTGTCGGGGGCTGTTGCAAACACGTACTCTGTCAGTGTATGTTTGTTTCCCTGGAAATATATAGGAGCTGAACAAGTCTTATAGTTCTTGTCCATTTCTACATAAAGATGATGTCTGATCTCTCTGGGACATCAGTCCTTCTCTGGGCATTACACAAGCAGGAGTGGGTAGGCCTTAGAAGGCAGTTTCAAAAAAGGATGCGTAGTTTGGATGGCCTAAAGTAAACACCAGTTCTGGATCCATAGTGGTACGGTGAAGAGCTACAGTGGATGGACCAAGAAGACAGAGAGAGAGATAATACGGGTCTATATCAGCATTTCGAAAATGTAATAGGTCGAATTACTAAATGTCGAACTGAAATGATCGACCTATTACATTTTCGAATGCCGATAAAAATATGAAATAAACAAAAAAAACTAAAGGGTATAGGTAGGGGGGCAAGCCTCGCTGCACCCCCCACTCCCCGCTACTTAAATATACCAATACCGCACTACATTGAGGTAAACGGAAATCTCCCCTTACAGAGATTTCCATTTACCCATTCGTTCTGCCCTTTCGGCATTCTTGATGTGACAATATCAAATTTGATATTTTCAGCATTCGAGATGCTGATAGGGACCCAATAATACATAGGGGTGTGGGATCACAAGACTAATTTCTAAACCTAGGAAGTATCTATACGATTTTGCCACCAATGCACTCCTCCTAACCACACGTACCACATTTAACATCTGCTTAAATCCAAGAAAAGGAGCACAGATAACCCCTCATGTAAAAAGTATAAAAAGAAGTTATGCACTCACCATACTGTTCCATCGGTGTTGCCCATTTTCATTCTTCCTCAACAACAGGTTCAGAGGGTTCGGATCAGACTCTCAGATCTGACTGCTTCTTTTTACAGCTCATGGACACTGGAAACTCTCAAACTCCACCCTTACCCATAATGCTCTAGTCCCCTATTACACCGCCGTTCTTGTTTGCTGGCCTTTTAGCTTCATAGAAAATTGAAAACACTATGATGAGAAACAAATAACTGGTGCTCAAAGGCAGGAGCATTGGTTCCCTTATCTTCTCGTTCTTCTAGAAGCCAGAAATACAAAAGGTAGGGGAACGGAGGAAGAATGAAAATGGACAACACAGATGGAACATTATGGTGAGTACATAATTTCTTTATCTGATGTTGTCAATATTCATTCAATCCTCAACAAATGGGGCAGAGAAAACCCAGCTACCTGAATCGCTGGAGGACTGTAAAGAAGGATATTCCTAACCACTGTTGAGCCAAAGGCTGCTCTTCCCCTCAAGACCAGCTCCAATCTGTAAAGAGTAATAAAGGTAATAGGATTAAGCCCAAGTTGCAGTCACACAGATACCGTCCATGGAAGACCTGGATAAAAATACTGATGAAGTTGCCATTGACCTGGTTGAAAGGGCTCTTAAAGGTTTTGGCAAAGGTAAACCTAATTTGTTGTAGACAAAGGAAATGCAATCTGTTAACTATTTGGCTAGAGTTACTTTGGCAACTGGTTTGTCAGATTTTGATTCTGCAAAAGAAAAAAATAAGTGATCTGTTTTTTCTCAATTTTTTTTTGTTCTATGCAAATAGAAATGTAACCGTCTGTGAACATCCAACAATGTAACATGTTCCTTTGTTCATGAAATTTGGAAAGAAAACTGACATTTAATAGATTAATGTTGGAGTCTGACACCACAGTAGGAAGGATGGATGGGTTGGTTTGTAATGCTACCTTACCTTTATAGAAAATTAAATAAGGAAGGTTAGAAGATGAGGATGGACATTCAGAAACTCTTCAAGTAGAGGTTATAGCTACTAAAAGTTTTTCAGGTTAAAAATTTAAGTTCACACTTTGCTGATGGTTCAAATGGGGATAGAGTTAACGCTTGTAATACTAAATTCAAATTTCATGGTGGAGTAGGATCTTAAAAGGGGGTCTAAGAAGAAAAGTTTCCCTTATAAAGGGCTTACAAAGTTTTAAAGAAGCTAAGGAGAAATTATTTGATCTTACATGGAAATCAGAAATGGCAGCTGATTGAACCTTAACAGTGGAGGAGCTTGTCCCTTCATTAAAAATTGCAGCCAAAAACTCAAAAACTTTAGGTACTGCTACTGAAAAAGGATCAATGTCTCTTGTTGCGCCCAAAAAGCAAATCTTTTCCATTTACTTCTGTAAATTTTCCTAGTGGAAGCTTTATAGGAAGACAAAAGAATGCGACAAACAGAGGAGAAGAGCCTTAGTTGTCTGGCTATCAATGGAAGTGGAGAAACCATACAGCCAACCTTAGGCCAGAAATGCCCAGGTGAATGTCTGTCAGCTCAGACAGGAGGTCTGGAACTGGATCCAGAATCCATGGTGGGCAAATTAGATGAGGTCTAAGAAAGGGGAATGAAATCAGATGAGGCCAATAAGGTGCAATGAGGATGACTGTGCTTTTCAACCGCGATGCTTTCTGAAGCAACTTGGGGAATAGGGGGAGTTGGGGGGGGCAAGCATAAAGGAGACCGGGGACCAATTGTGGAAGACAGCATCGCTCAGTGACTCCCCCAGTGGGAGATCTGGGCAAAGAACATGCTGCACTTGAAGGAAGATGAAGAGGTTGCTGCAAGTTTGGCCCCTTTGACAGAATATCTCTACAGCAGTTTTCATGTTAACAGGCTACTCGTGAGGCAATAAAATGGACCTGCTCAACTTGTCTGCTATCACGTTTGATTTCCCCAGAATGTGAGTTGCTATAAGAAATCAATTGGATGAGATTGCCCATTGCCACACAGTCAGCGCTTCTTGACACAAGGGGTAAAATCTATTTCTCCTTGTTTGTTGATCTACCATACCACCACCAACAGCCCTACAAGGGAGCATGTCTTGAAAGCCCTGCAATGCTATGAGTACTACTCTCATTTCTAAGACATTGACATGCATGTTGGCCTCTTCAGGGGACCAGGTGCATTGACTGTCTTTTCCAAGAAGTGACCCCCTCACCCCATCTTGGAAGCATTCATGGTTACTATAGCTTTGGGCTGAAGAAGAATGAAGGGGCGGCCTTGTAAAATCTGATCTGTGCAAATCCACCACATGAGGTACTTTTTGCATTCCTGGGCTATCCTGATCTTGGTGGACACAGATGGTGCAGAACATACCACTGAGTTGCTAGCGTACACCGAAGAATTCTCGTATGGTATCTTACTAACAGAACCAGAACTATCACTGCCAACATTGATCCAAAGGCTTGTAGAATCAATCGAGCAGACAGGGAAGAATTTTGAATTATCTTTTTGACTTGAAATCAAATAGTCCTTTTATAAGGGAAGGGAGACTGTCACCGATACCATATTGAACAAGGCCCTGTGAACTCTAATAAGCGAGATAGTTCTAGCTGAGATTTGCTGTTATTGATGGCAACTCTTAGATGAGCGCAAAGCTAGAGTACATAATCTTGTGCTTTTATCAGAAGATGCCTAGTCAGAGCAGTTATGAGCCAGTTGTCAAAGTACAGAAACACCCAGAATGCCTGCAGTCTCAAGTGAGCTGGTACTACTGCCATGCATTTAGTGAACATCCTGGGTGCTGTGGAAAGGCCAAAGGGCAGAGCTCTGAATTGGTAATGACCATCACAGTGAGAGGCTTAAGTATCTTCTGGATTGTGTGTTCATTTTTATGACATAGTACGCATCCTGAAGATCTATTAAGCATATCCAGTCGTCCTTGTGCAGGAAGGGCAAAATAGACTGAACCATGAACATCTGGAACTTTGTATACTGAACTGGTTTGTTCAGATTAGTCTCCAGTCCCCCATTTTCTTTGGGGCTAAAGAATCTGGAGTAAGTTTCAGACTCTTTCTAGTCAGGGAGGACCTCTGGGAGGACGTTCTCCAGCAGCTTTTTTAATTCTAGAGCTGCTGCTTTCCTCTGATTGGGTGGGACATCAGGAATTTTGTTAACTGTTAAGGGGGCGGGTAGGAAAAAGGGTATTATATAACCTCTGGAAATAATCCTCTGCACCCAAAAATCTTTAGTAACGTCTAGCCAGGCTCTCAGGTTCAGGGTTAGACTGCCTCCAGAGGTGGACAATTGGGCCTCCTTTCAGGAGTGCTGGTAGTGTCCGTCAGAGAAAGTGTCCCTAGATCCTTGGTTCTGCTGGTCTCTCTGCCGTGCTGGTGGTGACTTCCATTAAAGTTCCCCTCTCTGCTCCTAGGGGAACTATCTCCATGTGAATCATGGAAAGGACCATGGGATTTTCTGAACCAAATTATTCAATCACCTCATTTATTACTAGAGAAGATTCTTTGAGGAGCTGAAAAATGTACTCCCATTGCAGACAGGGTCTTACCATTATGTTCACACCTGGAGTGTGCGTCTTTAACCTTGGGGCTAAACAAAGAACTACCAAAGGGAGTACTGACGATGGGCTCCACAAAATCACAGGTCTGTCCAGGCATGTCTCCTAATGGAAATGCCTGAACGCACTGCTCTTGAGGTACCTTCAGCTGCATGTGAACTAAGCCTTATGGGCAAATTTGAGATTGACTGTAGGCTAACCAACTGTGAGGCAATAGAGCTCTCTGCCTCAGAAGTAATGGCCACAGAAAGGGATTTGGAAAGTTCTTTAATCAAATCCTTTTGAAGTCTGGTGAAGTGTGCCAAGTAATTCAGAGACCCCGAGTGCAAAGGTCGCTGAAGCATATACATGCTTCCCAAATCTGTCTAAAGCCCTGGGCTTCCTGATAAGGGGATGGACAGATTAACTTTGTTCCATGAGTTCCTTCTTTGTGGCCACTGCTATGACCATAGCATCTAGTGGTACGCCTTTGCTCCAGAATTCTCTTCCTTTCATTGGTGCCAGGATCTTGTCTAGTCTCTTAGGGACTGGCTCAACAGCATCTGGTTGCTTCCATGCCTACCGAGAGATCAAATCAATGAACTCATAGGCAGGTGGGAGTCACGCAGGAGGTAGATGGGCAAGGCCCAAAGACTTCCAGGAATACTGATTCCTCTTGGGAAGGGTTATTGGTAGACCAACCACCCTTTGCTTGAGGATCTCCAGGATGTCTCCAAAGGACATGTCATGAGGTGGTGATCTTGGGGACCCTTTCCCTTCATCAAAACCTGTATCTTCTCTGATCGAACCTTGAGCAGAGTCTGCCTCCCCTCTTGCACTTTCTCTTCCTAAGGACTTTTTTGGCAGGATGCTCCAGAGAAGTATCAGAAGATATGAGTAGACCCTCCTGGAGAGTTTGAGCTGGCTGTCCTTGTGGAGTGTTGAGGCTCAAAGCACAAAAACATACAAGATTGGGACAATGGATTTTGCGGGGGGGGGGGGTCATACTTCATCTAGAGGTAGACAAAACTCTCTTCACTAAATGCGCCGGGGAGGAGGTTAACAGTTCCAAGAAGACAAGCTTCAGGGCTGTGAGTTCTCTCTGACCTGAAGGCAGCCCACCCGAGGCAGAGATCAGGGCTGAGCTTTCCAAAGCAGAGGCTCCAAGGAGCAGAAATGGCTCTGACATCTTTGGAGTCAATTCCAACACCTCAGACTTGTCAATAGTGCTACAGCTCCGAGAGCCATCTGGCTCCAGCACACTTGGAGACACAGTCCACTCAGAGAAGGTATCGGAGCCGAAGACACAACAGTCTTCATATCTGACAGAGTTGGTTCTGGAAGTCTTGGATCCAGGAGCTCCAAAGCTGAAGGTCAAACCAGAGAAGGAGCCAAAACAGGTGCAGTAGTACTGGTGATAGGCTCTGGACCTGACAGGGTAGGAGCTGGGAGAACTCTCTTCTGAATTTTTGCAGACAGAAATTTCCTCATCATTCTATCCACATCTACTTCTGTCAAACTCTAAGACAGAGAAGAAGATGCCACTGAAGGGGTCCTAGAATGATGGTGGGTCTCTAAGGGTGATGGTAGACTGGAAGGAACAGGATCTAGAGAAAACCCTTAATGGTTCCTGGGGAGCTTCTTCAGCTCACAGTGTGATTGGATCTGATGATGAGGATCTGTTATCAGATGCTGTCAGATCCAAAGATTTAGTCTTCAGATCCGACTGCTTAGACACCTTGCAAGAAGTTTCAACTGTAGAGTCAGAGCTAGAAGTGGAGAATCCAGAAGGTTCTGATGCATGCTTTCTGGACTCCTTGTTTTACTTTTTGGAAGTCTAAGGCTCCAGATAGTCTCCAATAAAGAAATCAGCAATAAACCTTTTGGAATAAGTTTATTTTTGTGGTCCACTAAGGCCTGTGGATTAAAGGCCTTGCAAATGTCACAACACTCTTAAATGATCTGAGCCTAAGCAGTACACACAGGAATGATGTGTGTCAGATACAGGTATTTTATGGACACAATATTTAAATTTCTTGAAACCCGAAGGTGTTTTAGCTATACTGAAGCAGAATAATTTAATACAGAAATACATGAGACATACAGGAAGTGAAAACAGGATTACTAACAATGGTGATTAAAGATTACCATAAGAGTGTAAGCAAGAACAAAAACCTTAACAATGGCAAAGTAATAATAAGTGTATAAAGATTAAGGGAGGAATATATAAAATATCTACATAAAGGTAACAAAGTAAGAAAATATATAAAACTTATTTAACTCAAAAATACCACACTACAGCTCAAGAGCTAACAGTGAGACATCTGAAGGCGGCAAATGAGATATGAAGTATGGTAAGGGACTACAGCATTATGGATAAGGAAGGAGCTTAAGAGTTTCCAGTATTCATGAGCAGAAAAAAAAACATCCAAGTCGGATACAAACCCACTTCTTGAGGAAAGAAAACTGACATCAGATCTGCAGTTATTTCAAGGGCTTTCTCTCTATTTTTCTCCCCGTCTTGGAGCAAGGTGTAAAACACTCACAGTAAAGGGTATTATACTTCTTTCAGACTTTCAGTCAATGGTCAGTGCCTCAATATTTTGGTAAGCCTATCTCAGCTTTCATCTTTACAGCATGGTTCAACAGTAATGTTATCTGACATATTACATAATGGTCTAACTTAACCATGACTAAACTCGGTCTGTTTCCTGCCCACATTTCTCTATTTATGAAAGGCCATTACAACCAACACAGAAATACAGAATATTTTACAGAAGTGCTGCACTGACATCACTGCATGCCGTAGGTGACAGCTGTTTCAAAAAAAAAAAAAAAAAAGTGTAGGTAAACCTAGGTCTACATCATCTTGCTTTGCATACACATGCAAATTAGAAAACGTCATTACCCCATCCACCGTGATATAGGCACGATCATGAACTCCATTTAATGGAGAAGAGAGTGATGTTGGGCTGCTGCAGTCCTTTGGCAGTAAAGTTCTATACAGCACAAATCCAAAATACTGTAAAAACAGACAGAGAAAACAAAAAAAAAATGCTATTACAACATTTATTTTACTCTGCAGATGATAAATTCTAGTAGAGAATATGGATTGGTTATCTTACTTGTACACAGTAACTAGATTTCCACACTACAGATACTTCTCAAATACACATGCAATAGAACTGGTAACAATGTACATTATATTTGCCAATATCTGAACATATGTTGCAGGTATACTAGGTTTTTATCTACAGTGACATAATCCCTGTTAAACTGAAAAAATTCTGTTCAATACAAGTATGCCACACTTGTAATGAATGTTAATAAGTTTCACGGGAGCTCCTCTCCCAAAGTGTATATAAACTCTACCCAGAAACACAAACCCAAATAACAAAGTGTAAAATACATAAACAAATTAGCCTGGTAATTGCACCTCAGATATCCATTTAAGAATGTGATTTTGTCACACATAAACCATAGTAACTTGTAAGTAGACACTGAAAATGCTGCAGTGGAAAATAAGAAGTTATATACTCACCATAACGTTCCATGTTTGTTGTCCATCTCGCCTTCATTCATTGCTGGTTGGGCTTGGAACCAAGAATTGGTTCCAACTCGGCCCTATACAAAAGCTCAAGAGGTTCCACCAGCTTGTGGCTACACCCTATCCCATAATGCTCAGGGAAGATTACCCAGATCTTGTTTGCAGATACCATAGTTATTATATCTAAGCATGTAACCATATCCAAAAAACAGACTAAGATTCAGAGACCTCATACCCAATTTTCAAAAAAAAAAAAAAAAAAAAAAAAAAACACTCGATCCTCCAGGAGTGAAGGTGGGGGAAGTAGGGTGGGATGCAAGAATGAAGGTGAGATGGACATCAAACATGGAACATTATGGTGAGTACATAACTTCTTAATGTTATGTTGTCCTATCTCGCCTTCATTCATTGCTGGTTAAACAGCGTCCCTAGCACCTTCTTTCTTGGGTGGCTCAAGGGAGAAAACTCTTCAGAACAGTAGACCCAAAAGAGGTCCTGTTCCTGGAGGCCAAATTGACTTTGTAATGAGTGATAAAATTATGAAGCTTTACCCATGTTGCTGCTGCACGAATGTAATCCCTAGGTAGCTTTGCCTAGAAGGCATACGAGGTAGATATAGCTCTTGTGGAATGGCCTTTCATTTTTCCTGGAAGTTTTCTGTTCTGAGCTGTATATGTATAAGTTATACAGTCTGTAAGCCATTTAGAAAGTGTGACTTTTGACATTGGGGCTCCTTTTTTTTGTCTGAAAAGGATACAAATAACTGGTCCGATTTTCTGAAATCTTTTGTTCTATGCAGGTAGGAACGTAACTATGTACATATAACTGGTGTAATTTATATTCTGCCTTATTGCCATAGTTTGGGAAAAAAACGGGTAAGTCAATGGATTGATTTAAATTAGCTTCTGATCACACTTTTTGTAAGAATGAGGGATTGATTCTTAAGGAAACTATCTTTGTGAAACGTCATGTAGGGGGAACGTATTGATAATGCTTAAAGTTCAGACACTCGTCTAGCAGACGTAATGGCCACTAATAGGGTGGTATTCCAGGAGTCTCACAAGATGATGCAGGTTCAAAGGGAGGAAGAATCAACACAGACAGAAAGAATTTAGGTCCCATGGTGCTGGAGGTATTCTTACTGGAGATCTCAGTAAGAAAGTACCCTTCAAGGATGCTTTACAAAGTCTGTGGGACATGATTTTTAGTCCCATTTCCTCGATATGATAGTTTGGCATAGCAGCTAATTAAACTTGAATAGCAGCTGCCCCTGCATCTTCATTAAAAAGCTTAGCCAGAAAGTTTAATGGAGCTGGTATGGGGGCAGTAAAGGGATCAATATGGTTGCTGCAAGCCCAATGCGAAAATCTTTTCCATTTGCTAGAATACAACTTTCTGGTTGACACCTTATGAGACAAAATCAATATGGGTTTCACTGCAGGGGAAATATCAGGAAGCCTGGCTATGTGTGGAACTGGAGCAGCCAAGCTGTCAATTTCAGGGTCTGAATTGATGGATGGAGTGACCCTGATGGATGAGTCAGGAGATCTGGAATTGGATCCAGAATCCAAGGCTCCTCCTGGAGATAGGGCCATAGAAAGGGGAATCAAATCTGACAAGGCCAGTATGGTGCGATGAGCATTACGCTGCTTCTCAATGTGCTGGCTTTCTGAAGGACTTTTGGTATCAAGAGAAAAGGGGGAAGGCATAGAGGAGACCCGGGAGCCAATCGTGTACAAGTGCATCCCTTGGTGACTCCACTGGAGGGGGGATCAGGTCAAAGTAACTGCTGCATTTGGCATTCATGGATGTGGCAAAAAGGTCGCAGCAAGGCTGGCCCCACTTCCTGTTTTAGGAACCACTCATGGGGCATCAGAATGGCTCTGAGTTTGTCCACTATCACGTTGGACTTCCCGGGATGTGCATTGCAGTGAAAACGTTGGGAAGAGACTGCCTATTTCCATACTCTCTGGGCCTCTCGACATACGGGGTAGGATTTGATTCCTCCTTGTTTATGTACCACACTACTGACATGTCTGACTTGTAATTGCTCCTAGTGGAAGGGAGTCCTGGAATGTCTGCAACGCCAAAAGCACCACTCTCATCTCTAGAACACTGATATGCAAGTGGTTCTCGTGATCCTTCCAAACACTTTGGACAGTCTTCCCCAGATAACCCCCCCCCACCCTATCTGGGAAGCATCCGTGGTCACTGTGGCTACTGGTTGAGGAAAAACGAATAGTCAGCCTAAAGTCACTTGAGTGGAGTGAAGCCACCAATGCAGATTTTTCTTGCAGGATTCTGTAATGATCACTTTGTGAGAGATAGGTAGTTCCTGCATGGACCACTGGGAGAATGGTAACCACTGAAGAATCTTCATGTGCAGACAAGCTAAAGGTACCAAAGTTATCGCTGCCACCATGGTACCTAGAACTTTCAAAATAACCTTCGCCTGTACTTTCTTCTTGAATAAGAGATTCTTGATTAAATGATGCAAGGTTTGAATCCTCTCGGGGGGGGGGGGGTTGGCCAACATTTGTCTTATGTCCAAGTCTGCCCCTATAAATATATGCTGTGATGGCAACAAGGCAGACTTTTTGAAGTTTACTGTGGTGCCCAGCTGAGAGCAAAGGTGAATGGTAGTATCCCTCGCTCTTGTTAGTAGATGCTTGGTGGAGGCGGTTAGCAGCCAATCGTCTAAGTACAGAAACACCTGGAATCCTGGACGCCTCAAGTGACCCATAACTATTGCCATGCATTTGGTGAACACTCTGGGGGCTGTAGTGAGACCCAAGGGCAGAGCTCAAAATTGGAAGAGATTGGCCCCAGCCAAAAGCATAAATATCTGTGTATAAAAATGCACTCAACTTACACAACCAAAACCTCTTTAATAAAAAATAAAAATAAGGTAAGCGATTTCACGACCACAAACTGTCACTTCATCAGACAAAGAACACTGAAGAAAGACCATGATATATACAGACTGTTGACTGAATAATTGGCTGTTGTCATCAAATTAACATTAAGAAAATATATTTAAAAAGACAAAGGTAAAAACTGTTAAAAACCTATTATAGGTAAATATGGGTCTGTGTACTAGGTAATAAGCAAGCATATAAAAATGCATGTGTAAAATACATATAAAAACATGTAAAAAAGTATAACCTAAAAATAATGAAACTAATGTTTGAGACGTCTCATTTTTAAGAAAGGTTTAACAGAGAAGGTGCTGTTTAAACCTGTTTTTTCAGCATTTAATAAAAGGATCCATTTCTGTTCAGCTGCCTCTAATATTGTCAATGTCTCCTCCTCGTAAATTAGTCTCTATAACCTGAATAACAAAGAACCTAAAAATATGTGAAGGATCTGTTGATATAATATGACTGGCTAGTGCATTGTTCTCTTTCTGGCTCCTGATATCTCTAATGTGTTCCAGTATCCTGTCCATTTAATAGTCTGTTAGTTTTGCCTATGTAATATGCATGACACTGCTTACAATATACAAAATACACTAGATTAGCTGTTTCACAGTCTGCATAGTAATTAATCCTGATAGTAAATTTTTTGATAGGATGTGTATAGACTGTATTTGAATAAATATACTGGCAGGCAGAACAGTGTCTGCAGGCAAAAGTGCCTGTTCTCATTGATTCACATGGTCTATTAATGGAGTTCTTGTTGCAAAGATGTTGCTTCAGAGACTTGTTGTTTCTAAAGGAGAAGGCATGTGTATCATTAATAGTATTCTTCAGTTCTGGAATCTCTTGTAAAATATTCCAGTTCTTTTTTATGATCTCACAATAATTATTGATATCAGTAGAGTACTGAAAAGCAATTCTAAACATGTCTGTAGTAGTGGATGGTGTTTTAATCTCTAATTCTTCATTAGTAACATTTCTAAAATAGGGTCTACATTTGTCCTTTCTATGTGTCCATGCTTGATCTATCACTTTGTTGATTTCTTGTTCAGAGTAACTGCTTTCTAAAAATTCTTGTTTACTTATCTGTAAAGCATTTTGTGCATCAGTGTCATTATTGTGTAGTCTAAGCACCCTGTATACTTGTCCCTTCAATATGTTGCGGGAATGTGTCTGGGGTGCATGCTATTTTTGTGTAGCAATGCATTTTTCCTTGTTGGTTTCTTATATATGCTGCTGCATATTTGATCCAGCTCTGATTTCCTTAGGTCACATCCAGAAACTCTTATTTCATCATAAGTATATTTATAGCTAAACTTTAGGAACTCAGTAGTGCTATACATATATTCAACTAGTTGATGGAGTTCGTTGGTGTTACCTCCCCATAACAAGAAAATATCATCTACCAAACGGACATACCAAAGGACATGTCCACATAGAGCATTTGTGTCAGATAAAAAGGTAGATTGTTCCCAATGTGTTAGTGTTAGATTGGCGTAGCTGTTGGCACAGGCAAATAACCTTTGCCTGTACTTTCTTCTTGAATAAGAGATTCTTGATCAAATGATGCAAGGTTTAAATCCTCTCGGGGGGGAAGTTTGGCCAACATTTGTCTTGTGTCCAAGTCTGCCCCTATAAATATGATATGCTGTGATGGCAACAAGGCAGACTGTTTGAAGTTTACTGTGATGCCCAGCTGACAGCAAAGGTGAATGGTAGTATCCCTCGCTCTTGTTAGTAGATGCTTGGTGGTGGCGGTTAGTAGCCAGCCAATCGTCTAAGTACAGAAACACCTGGAATCCTGGACGCCTCAAGTGATCCATAACTATTGGCATGCATTTGGTGAACACTCTGGGGGCTGTAGTGAGACCCAAGGGCAGAGCTCAAAATTGGAAGAGATTGCTCCAAGCCGAAAGCGTAAATATCTCCTGGATCACCTGTCCATTTTTATGCAGTAGTATGGATCCTGGAGATTGATGGACCACATCCAATCATCTTTCCCCAGAAAGGGGAGTGCATCTTTCCCCAGAAAGGGGAGTATCGATTTTAGTGCTACCATCTGGAACTTTGACTTCTTGACAGACTTGTTTAGTCTTTTTTAGAACTAAGAACCACCTTGAGTAAGTTTCAGATACAGTTTGGTCTGTGGGAACATTTTGGATGACTCTTTCTAGCAACTTGTGTACCTCTGAAGTTGCGTGTTCCCTTTCTTTGAGTGGTACATCTGGGACTGTTTTTTTTTCTAATGGGGAGAGGAAAAGGGTAAGTAGTAACCTCTGAATATGATCGTTTGTACCCATTTGTCTTTTATTTTTAGCTAGGTATTTGCGTACAATAAGTGACCCCTGTCTGCCTCCAGAGATGGAAAGATGGGCCTCCTCTCAGGAGCACTGAAACGGTTTACCAAGGAAGGAATCCCTGTCACCCTGATTCTGCAGACCCCCTCCTGCCAGTGGTCGGCATCTTCCATTGCTACTTCCCCCCCTGCTCCTGGGGGAAGAATCACCATGTGCATCCGGGAAAGCTCTTTGGGAATAATTAAACCATATTTTTCCCCCTTCTGATCTTTGGGATAAGGTCTGGTAGGGAGGGATAAACAGACTCCAATGGCAGTTTTTCCCTCCTGTTTGCAGCTGGTTAGGGTCTCTAACTTTTGGCCTGAACAAAGAAGAGCCGTCAAAATGGGTGTTAATAAAGGAAGACTTGAAAGGTCCTTTAAAATCGCACAAGTGCATACAGGAATGTCTCCTTAAGGAAATTCCTGCACCCATTGCACTACTCGCTCCATTGGCCACATAGAAAATATGTTGCATGGAGGAGTTCACCAGAGTTTAGGGTGGAGAGCTGGGAGGAGACCTTGCCCGAAACCCCCACAACTACAGAACCTTGGAGGGTATCTCCTAGCTCCTTTAGGAGATCCCTTTGAAGCCTAGTGAAATGGGTCATTTAGTTCAGTGACTTAAGGGCAAAGAATGCTGAAGAAAACATACGCTTTCCATATCTCTCCATCATTTGAGACTCTTTATTCGGTGATGGACAGATGAGGATGTCTCCAACTCCTCCTCCTTGACAGCTGCCACCACCATCATAGCGTCTACCGGAACACCTTTACTGAGATACTCTATCTGAAGGTGCAGTGATGAATTTATTTGGCCTCCTAGTAACAGGATCTACTGAGTCTGGAAAGCCCCATACCTTCCCAACTGACTATGTTCATGAGCTGGTCAAAAGGTGGAGACACCCAAGAGGTAGAAGGGTGAGACCAGAATGCCTCCAGATACCCAGACATCCTCAGAAGGATTGATGGGCTTCCAGCCTCCTCTCTATTTAAGGATTTCTAGGATGTCTGCAAGAGAGACATCCTCAGAGGGTGACCATGGGGACCCTTCTGAATCATCAAGATCTGTGTGTGAAGTGATGGACTTCTCAAGGGAGTCTCCTCTTGCATAACCTCTTCCAATGGACTTCTTTAAAGGGGCACTCTGGAGAGGTTTCAGAATAGACTGCTAAACCCATTGGGTCTCCACACCTGGGAGGGGAGCGACAGCACAGAGGTGGACACTGGCGCTCTGGGGGAAAAAGTACTTGGACCAGAGAATGGACCAGTCTGAGGTGACAGCATTCTCCCTGTCACCTCAAAAGCCCCCAACATGGCTTTGAGGAACTAGAACCCCCCCCCCCCGAACCAAGGAGGTGGGCTCAGAGGTCAATGTAGGTGCCAAGATCACCCATGTCAAAGCCCCGAGAGGTAGACTCGGGTCAGACAACTGTCCAGCCAGACTCTCCTCCACGGACCAGACACGACAGCACTGGCTCCTAGACCCCTCGACTTCCAATGGAACCAAGGAGGTCAGAGCAGAGTTCCTGGGGCAGGTCTTGGCACCTACGGTTCTGCTACAATTGGATCCAAGCGCTCTGGCTCTGGAGCCACAGAATGGGTCGGAGGAGGAATCAACGAAGGGGAAGTGATTTTGGTCAGCCCTGAATCCCTCTGGGTCTGAGTAGACAGAATCTTGGCCAGAGCCGGTGTCCATAAAACCCTCACCACCAGCTCCATGGCATCATCCAAAAGGCTCCTGGAGGATCAAGAGGACGGAATCGGGGGATCTTACTAATTGTAGTAAAGGAGAAAGCAGCACTGGGGAGACCAATTACAGAACTGGGGACAGTCTCTGAAATGAACTCTGTCGGCTCCAAAACCACAACAGGAGCCCAACAGGAAATTTTCTCTGAACCGAAAGCCTTCGGGTCTGCAGATGACTCCTTGGCATGCTTTTTTTTGTTGGCTCCGATAGTGGAGCAGTAGATGATGACGTTTTTGTTGATTTTTCAGATCTGGAAGATGTGGATTGTTGAGGGATTTTTGGGGAACTCTGACTCCCTTTTAGAGCCTCAGCAAAAGGTGTCTTTAGTGAAGCCTCTAACTATTAATTTGTTCCTTCTTTCCATTAACACTCTTGAACTAAAGGCATGGCAGAAGGAACATGACTCTTGAAGGTGGACAGCACCCAAAGAATGCACACAGCTGGTGTGTCCATCTGTCAGTGGCACTTTCTGATTGCATTTATCACATTTCTTAAAATCTGAAGGTTTTGCTTCTCTAGTATCCTTAGACATTCTCGACAGCAGTCATCAAACAAGAAAGCTAACTAGGAACATACAAAAAGAAAAAAAAAATTTTTTTTTTTTAAATATGCAAAGTTACACACAGCCAATTATTTAGTACAATAACAGGAGGAGAAGCCTCTAAAATGACTAACCCCTACAACAGAAAAGGGGAAAGGAAAGAAGGGGAAGCCCTCTAGGTCAAATGGGCTAAAGGGACCCCTCTAATTCAAATGGACTACCCAATGAGAAAGTAAACAACAACCCAAAACTCTCTAATTTAAATGAGTTTGGGACCGGGATAGGAAGAAAAAACAGACTGTCCTAGCTGTAGACGACAGCCAACAAAACAGCAACAAACACTCTCAAAATACTACCACACTAGCCTAAAGTTAGAAATATACAATATATCAAAATGTTTATATCACTAAGATAAAACAGAAAAAAGTTTCCACTTAGCCTAGAGCCTGCATGGAACCACCCAATCTTGTTAAACGGCAAACGAGATCTGGGTAATCTTCCCTGAGCATTATGGGATATGGTGTACCCACAAGCCAGTGGATGCTCTCAAGCTTTTGTATAAGGCCGAGTCTGAACAGATTCTCAACCAGCAATGAATGAAAGCGAGACAGGACAGCATAGCATTATTAAATTACTACTGCTATAACCTTAGTTTGTACCATTTCCAACAAACCACAAAGCTGAATATTATTTTCTTCTAAACTAAACAGCAGCAACATATGCAGGCAGTTAGAAGAGAATGTCCACTTTTGCAGACTAACAGCAGTAGAATCAGGTCAGCTGATAAAAGGTAATAAGAACATTAAATTTCACCACAGCTTTTTGTATAGTTAGAATGCTTGAGTGGTAGCATAGTTTGACAGCTGTTGTTACAATATTCTGATAGTTTGACAGCTGTTGTTACAATATTCTGATAGTTTTCAGAGATTGCAAGCGGAGTAGTGCCCTCTCTTACTCCCACTCTACTTAGCATTAAAACAAATATAGTCATGGCATTAAGTGGGGAGCAGTAGAAATCCCCCCACAACTATTACAAACAGTAATGGATCAGATACACCATATGAATAAGTTTGCCCAGACTGCAATGCCTATAGCATAACTCTCAACCTCTTAAAGGAAGAAATCTAGACAAAACCATAAATAAGGGACAAAGGCACAAAAATAGGGACACTTTTAAAGTATTTCTCTTACAAACTTAGAAAATTGATGGAACAGATTTTGCATTAGCATGAATTTTCTGAAGGGTATGAAGTCAAACTCAAATGTCTTATTTTCTGACTTCAAACTTCAATGATTTGCCAGAAAACCACAATTTTAATGAGAAACAGAAAAAATATGAGGCAAAAATCTGGGCAATCTGCAAAAATATATACGGTTGAAAGGTATGACTCCTAGTAAAACTTCAGATGTTCTTCGCATTGATCACTGCTGCACTAGCTGAAGGTACATGGGGGTTACATCCTGCAAAGCATACAACAGCCATCCAACTTCCAAAGGTTCAGGGCATCTACCACACAATAAGACAGGTTTGGGTACCAAGCCCTTAAGTAGTTTCCTGGCACTGAAGAGATCATTCCTCTGCAAGCTTTTGAAGATCAACGGTTGGCCTGTGCTGCTCCATTGCTGGACATACAAGTTCCCTTTGGGGAAATACCTTCCACATATTTTTAATGTTTAAATTTACTTTACTGTTTGGAAAAGTAAGTTTTTGGCTAAGAATGTGTTTTTGTTGACTGTAATGTGACATTACCTTTAAAACAGGAGTGCACTTTTGTGTCTGACAGTTTAAAAGTTGATTTAAAAATTCTAAGAGTTTTTTTTTTCTTCTAAGTTTTTTTTTTCTGTGGAAAAACTGTGTTTTAATTACTTTTGTGGGCTG
Organism: Protopterus annectens; assembly: GCF_019279795.1. Classification (NCBI taxonomy): domain Eukaryota; kingdom Metazoa; phylum Chordata; order Ceratodontiformes; family Protopteridae; genus Protopterus; species Protopterus annectens. Next base: position 493,520,492 of record NC_056731.1, read on the forward strand.
GTAAAGTGAATTAGAGTGCTTTTTAGTGTGTTTTAGGAAAAAGTGACTTTATACTACATTTGAAACTATACTGGCTTGTGCTGCTTAGTTTCCCTGGGTAATAGGCACCATTGTTGACGGTCCGTCCCTCTTCCAGCCTCAAAAGAAAATGTCAACTGAGCAGCTTTTGCCACCACAGCAGGCTGGTAATTTGCCTTAGCTGCAGGTGGGTGACTGTGCTGGGGCCAAAACTGGTTCCACAGACCACTCATCTTTTTCCTCAGATCCCTCTGTTATTGCCCATACAGCCACTAAGTCCAGGGGTCAACCATGTCCTCTGTGGTTGTTGGGGTCCCCTCAGTGGGCAAGGGAGAGCCACTTTTCTCAGTACTGAAAAAAGGGAGAAGCTTGGAAGGTGCCTCCTCTTAACCAGAACTTTGTGCCTATCCCTGGGGAAGTTGAAGCCACTAAAACACCTGTCTTGACTTTCCTGTCAAAAAGAAACACATCTCCTGCTCCAGTTTCACTGGACAGGAGTAGTTTATTACGTCTTGCTCAAGGTATTGTACAGGCTATAGGCCCTTTTTATCGCATGGTTTCTAGTAAGAGAAAAAGGAATTCTTTTCGTGACAAGATTCAAGTTGAAGAGGAATGACGGGGCAGACAAAGGTATTCTTCTCAGAATTCTGATTCATACTCAGAGGAGAGCATATTATTTGTCTCCCCTGTTAAGGATTCTCTTTCTCAGAGTCTATTTTCAGAAACTGCCAGTGTTTTCAGTGCAAGAACACTAAGGTTTCTCAGTTCATCAGAAATACTATGAAATGTCACAAGTGGAATTCTCAGAAATTCCTCTCATCCCCTAAGGGTTGCTAACATTGGATGATACGTTTGCCATAGCCTGTGGTTTACCTGATTAGCCAATCTGCCGCACCTAAAAAAGTAAATAGACTGCACTAAGTTTCTCAGTGTTAAATTTCCGTAAACTCATTACTGACCTGACAGTTACATCTTTAGTCAATCCAGCTGCTGCTAAGCATTTTGCCAGTTCTAATCCTTCCCCCTTCTGACAAGGATGGTAACACAATTGATATGTTTAGGAAACAAGTGTAATGTTTTACAACTATTTAGACTTTTGAATTGCCAGCTTATATATTAAAGTATATTCTAACTGTAAAGTTTGAGGAAAGTTTTATCTGCAGTTCCTTCCTGAGAGGAAAAAACTGCGTTATGTGGTTTAGTTTCTTCTATTTCTCAGGTCACAACTACTACTACTTCTTTCGGCTGCTCCTATTAGGAGTCACCACAGCGGATCATCTGTTTCCATTTCTTCCTGTCCTCTGCATCTTGCTCTGTTACACCAACCATCTGCATGTCCTCTCTCACCACATCCATAAGCCTTATCTTAGGCCTTCGTCTTTTCCTCTTACCTGGCAGCTCCATCCTTACCATCCTTTTCCGAATATACCCAGCATCCCTCCTCAGCACATGTTCAAACCAATATAATGCTTTGTCTCCAAACCATCCAACCTGAGCTGACCCTCTAATATACCAATTCCTAATACTGTCCATCCTCATCACACTCAATGCAAATATTAACATCTTTAACTCTGCCACCTCCAGCTCCGACTCCTGCCTTTTTGTCAATGCCACCATCTCCAACTCAAACATAGCTGGTCTCACTACCCTCTTGTAGGCCTTCCCTTTCACTCTCACTGGAGAAGTCTGTCACAAAGCACTCCTGACACTCTTCTCCACCCTGTCTGTACTCTCTTCTTTACCTCTCTTCCACACTCACCATTACTCTGAACTGTTGATCCCAAGTATTGAAATTCATCCACCTTTGCCTACTCTACTCCCTGCATCCTCACCATTCCTCTAGCCTCTCATTCACACACATTCTGTCTTACTCATCCTGACCATCATTCCTCTCCTCTCTAAAGCATATGTCCACCTCTCCAGGGTCTCTTCAACCTGTTCCCTACTCTCACTACAGATCACAATGTCATCAGCAAAAATCATAGTTCACGGGGACTCTTGTCTGCTCTCGTCTGTCAACCTGTCCATCACCACTGCAAATAAAGGATTCAGAGCTGATCTTTGATGTAATCCCAGCTCCACCTTAAATGCATCCGTCACTCCTACTGCAGACCTCAACACTGTCAGGTCACTACTCACTGTTTGAATTATGTTTATGATTTATTGCATACCATATACAGATATGTTGCCACTGGTACTGTGTTGAGGAGGTTTGTCTGGCTGCATTCTCAGAACCTCCCAGATGTAAAAATGAGATTTTAAATTCACCTTTAGATAGAGATTTACTTCTTGGTCCTTCTGCTGCAGAGGTAATCAAAAACAGGATGGGGGGGGGGGGGGTAAGCTGATATAGGTAATCTGTTAGATTTTTTAGCACTCATAAATTTCCCAAGGATTTTCTACTGTCTTTTCCATTCAATTTTGGAAAGAAACAAAAACATTCTAAACAAAATGTTGGTAAGCAGACATTTAAAAAAGAAAGGCATGGAAGTTCAGCTGGAATCTCCCTGAACAAAGGACAGTCAGAGAAGTCAAAATTACTACGTAAAGGAATTTGTCCTCCCCACCTCTGGTATTTTCATATCCCTTCCAGAAAAGGCTGAATCTCCATTCCACTCTTTGGTAATAGATTGTTTCAGACAAATGGATACAAAGACTGATCAGGGTCACCAATGGCAGTGGATGGAAATCCTCCTTTTCCAGGGAATTATTCCATATCCACCAAACCAGATTCCTCTGCTCACTTCTGTCCTATGCACTTGCTTTCTCTGAGGGGTAATATTAACAGTTGCTCCTTCCCACTTGGGAAGGGGTTTTTATTCAAGAATGTTTCATGTGAAAGAAAATGCATGAAGACCAGTTCTGACCTTTGTTTCCAAAACCAATTTGCAAAAGTACCCAAGTTAAAACAATAAGTGAGGTCACTGAAAAAACAAATCAATAAAAAACAAAATGAAAACTCCAGCAAAGCTAGAACTTCCACTGAGTGACCTGCCAAAAACCTCTTGTATCAGAGATACATAGGATATATGCAAATTACCCTTATGAACATCAGGTGTTTCAGCTAATTGGGGATTCTGAATGCCCATGACTTGTTTCATGTTTTAATGGACATTTTCAGGCCAATAAAGCCAAACCGCAATTACTGTGGATATTTCAACCTTATAACCTCATCAGCACAGCACAAGCAAAGTGAATAAGCATAAGAAACACAGGGCTGTTATAAGGAGCTGATGTCCATTATCATTAGGGTCACTGTAAAATATCCCAAACAAACTAAAACAATAAGTGAGAAAGTCACTGAAAAACCAATCAGTAAAAACAAAATGAAAACTCCAGCAAAGCTAGAACTTCCACTAAGTGACCTCCCAAATCTCTTGTATCAGAGGCACATGGGATATATGCAAATGACCCTTATAAACATCAGGTGTTTCAGCTAAATGGCAATTCTGAATGCCTATGACCCTTATGAACATCAGGTGTTTCAGCTAATTGGTGATTCTGAATGCCCATGACTTGTTTAAAACGACGAAACAAGTGATGGGCATGTGGCAGAGCCATGGCCTTAAGCTGAACGCCAAAAATGTATAGTCATACCCTTTGGGAAAAACAGGTACCCACAAATTACCACATAGGTGGTAATCCATTAAGTACGGAAGAGGTAATCAGGGACCTAGGGACCCAGGTTGACAGTAACCTCTCATTTGACACTCACATTGCCAAAGTGGTTAGGAAGACCTTCTATATTGCCCACCTAATCATGAAGGGTTTCACATCTAGATCAAGAGAGGTCATTGTGCCCCTGTACTCTTCTCTTATCAGGCCAATGATTGAGTACAATGCCCCATTTGGGATGTATCTTACTCGACACCTGCAGCAGTTGGAAAGACCCCAAAAGTTCCTCACCAAGAGGATAAAGGGTCTTAAACATATGTCATATGCTGCCCGACTGAAAAAACTCCAGCTCTATTCAGTCGCATACCGCCTACTCAGAGGTGATCTGTGCCTGACGTACAAGGCCATGTCCAATCCGGAATTAATGGACATGCTCCACCTCAGAAAATCCAAATCCATCAGAGCCGTGAGAGCAAGAGACTTAAACCTCAACTCAGAAATAAATAGGACGTGCTGGAGGGACAGATTCATAACCCAGAGGCTCCCTACACTCTGGAACAGAATCCCTATCCATGTTAGGCAGAGCCCCTCACTAACTCTATTCAATAGAAATCTTGACGAGTGGATGGGAGATCGTAGGTTTAACCCGGGGGTCATCTCTGTGTCACTACTAGACAGAGGCACAGTAAACTAAACCCTAAATGGGCGTAGTATTCTCATCCTAAGGGGTGGTGAAAGCCACACACACTCTGGCTAGGCTTATAAATGCCCTAGGGCAGATAGCCTAGTACGAACCTATGAACCTAATATGCATATGCACAAGTATAAAAATACATGCATACATATAGACAGACACAGTTAAAATAAATCTAACCTGCTTAACTTAAGTTGCAACAAAGTACATGTCATTAATTCCAATAGTCATTAAAGCATGTCATGTCATTAATACATATCAGGAGAACGTGAAAAGTAACGTGTAAATAATATTGCTTTAAAGTAATTTGAAGTTAAAAATTAGACAGAATGAATCCTTGTTTCATAAACTAATCTCTAGTAATATGTAAGCACTTTTTAAATAATCCTCCAAGTGTTTTACATCTACGAACTTCATAACACTAGTACATATATAATCATTTTATTATAATGAATAACTTTAGCTTAAATCAGCCCCTTTCTACTCACCAAATAAAATAATACATCAGTTACTTCCTGTATTAGTGTGAAGCGTATGCAGACATCAAGTCCTTATAAGAGGATTTGCAAAGATTTTACCTTTTTGGAGGGGGCAAGTCAATATACATCTTGCCATTTAGTCCGAGGATAAGAAGGATACAAATCCTACCATTTAAAAGGGACCGTCGAGCTGAAGGAGACGTCATGCTACTAACACACAAAGACATCCAAAGATATCATTATAAAATAATAACAATATTATCATAAAAAAATGAAAGAACGCCTCCCAGTACTACAAATAAACATACACACTCAATTACTTTAACTGAAGCAGGCAATCAAACAAAGACACGGCAGTGAGACAACAGAAAAAAATAATAGTGTATCCATCACACAATTCCCCACAACCATTTGGAGAAACATAAGTAAAACTATAATCAAAAAGGCATAAAGACTATGGGAAGATCAAACTCAAAACTATTAGTACATACACTAGTTTAACAAAGTAAAGGGAAAAGACAGCAAAAGGAACACTTAGTATACAGTTATCAGTATATAGCTACTTAGTATCAGTGAAAGAAAAAATTAAACTAGTGCATTAATTGTAGTCAAAAACATATGTAAGCTAGAGACAATAAACAGATTTTTTTATCCTTTAGTATATATAGAATATAATGTAACTTTATACAGGATATAGACTATACGAATTTACAGAAAAAGCTAAGGCTAAAGGAACTAAATACTGTTAATAAAGTTATAGAATAATACAAGATGATAATAGCTAATATCAATCAATGGAAGCACAAGCTACAACCACAATACAATAAAGACTATATAACACTCACCCGTTGAACCATTTTCATTTTCCTTGACTACTGGGTCATGAAAAAATAATTTGTGAGACAAAAAAAAGGAATATAAATTCCTTGTTGTAAGAAATTATTTTTTGAGCTTCTTCTTGTGTTCTGTTTTCCAGGTGCTATTTTCAGTAATTCTCTTAAGGCTTGAACTAGCCCAGTCCATTTCGTCTATTTTTTCCAGTATTTTCTTAGATTTTATATATTTGATAGCTGTATCTAGTTCTTCAAATATCTTCAGACCATCTTGAAGGAAGATTCTCAACCTTGCAGGGAAAAGCAGGTGAGACTATTTGTGCTTTTTTAAGTTCTTTAAGTAATGGTAAAAAATTTTTCCTTTTTGTTATAACAGAAGTAGAGCAGTCATTATCAAAACATATGGTGTTATCTTTGTATTTGATAGGTGACATAGACCAAGCAGTTTTCAAAACTATTTCTTTATCATGAGTTGAAAGAAATTTAACTATGACTGATTTTGAGGAGTTGCTTTTGGCAGTTTTGGATGTAGATAAGGACCTGTGGGCTCTTTCTATACCAAAAGAAAGTGCTTCAGGTAGCTGTAAAATTTCTGGAATCCATGAGGTTAAAAATGTCTCCATTCTTCTAGACTGTCTGGTAACCCAAAGATTTTGTTATTTCGAGATCTATTTTCTAGATCTATTTTTGAATGAAGCAGGGTATTTTGCTTTAGAAGAAATTCTAAGTTATGTTCATTTTGTTGTATTCTACTATCCATGTCGTTTAGAGATGTTTCAATACCAGTAATTTGTTTCTTCTACTGCTTAAGGTCTTAATGTAAAGTCTCCATCTGGTGAGACATTTTCTTTAAAAGCATTTATTTTCATGTCCATTTTGTCAATTTTTGTTGATAGTTCCTGAATAGTTGTTAAGAGTTTGAAACTCTTTTTATTGCCGGGTCCTGATGAGAGGATTTTGTGAAGCTCATGTTGGTAGCAAATGCCAGAAGCTAGTCTCTTAATTTTTGACAGGAAAAATTTAAAAAACTTAAAAAATATTATAATACTAACTAGACTATTAGAAGAAACCAAATATATACAAAAAAATATTTAGTTAGTTAAAATAAAAAAAATCCTGTCATAAAAGATATGATAAGGTAGAGCTGAAAGTGCTACTAGTCAAGGGTCATCCTTGGCCACGCCCCCCAAGAACACTTCTTAGTCTCATGCAGTGTTCTGTTTTCCCATGACTAAGGTTCTATTCTTTCCCATCTTTTTATCAAGGTTCTAAGCCTGTCTTCATGGTCTTTCTTCCCATATTTGGTGGCCTGGATATTACAGCAACTTGAACAATAAGGGACAACCACCACCTAACAAGATCAACATGTAAATGGACCAAAGATAACCACTGATGGTAACTCACTTTTATGAATTTCTGCAATATGTCTTGTAACAAACATCCATACAAAAAATAGGGAAGCTGAAGAGATCCCTGACATTTCTCCAATCAAGACTTTGGTCAAACCCCAGAATATAACATCAACACTAGTAGAAGTAAAGTGTGTAAAATATTGATGCAAACAGCTTTGTATCAACAAGGTATAAGAAAGGCTAATTAAAAATGCTGATGTGCACTTACTAGCTTGAGCAAAGATAAAGGAGCCTGGTCCTGGAGTTAACAAAACTAAAAGAAAGTAGCAACAATTGAAAAAAAATAGAGGCGGATAGCCAGGAGACAAAATTTAAACATAAAATTCCCCATCAAGCAAGAAAACATCCTCAGACTGAATACAGAGTAGCAGAAATAACCCACAGAAAGACATAACCATAAATGCCCAAATAGCATTTTCATTGCATTTCTTCTCTCTTTTCTTAATTTCTCCACATCTTTTGGGTTTCTAGTATCATGATGGGAATGGACCCCTTTCCTAAGTCAAAGCACGATTAAAGTTCTTGAAATTGGTATTGTTTCAGTCTTTGATGTCAGCCAAAAGTGCTTTTCGGGGCAACCGCAATGCGCCCAGTAATGACTCCTGCAATTCGTACGGAGTTACATGGATTGGTAACATATTTAAATACAATTGTAGATTTTTTTTTTTTATAAAACCCATTGCTCCTACTACTATTGGAACTGTCTGGGTATCTTTCTTCCACATTGTTCTCGTTTCTGCCCGCATAGCCTGATATTTTATGACTCTGTGTCTTTCTGTACGCAAGACACTGTAGTCACTGGATGTGGCGATTTCAATGATCAATGCTATTCTTGTCTTCTTTTCTTGAACCACTATATCCGGTTTTCTAGCATCTCTCTTTTGAATGGTTGGTAATGGGTGGTCCCATTTGATATAAACTTCAGTATTTTCTATGAGGCTTTGTGGCTCATGTTTCCAGTGATTTTCAGCCACTTCAATACCATAATGTTTGCACAACCCCCGGTGCAACAATCTTGCCACATATTATGCCTGCCTTTCAGTATACAGTCCTTCTGCCATTAGTATGTCACAATGTGCAAGATGGTGTGCAACTGTTTACAATTCAGTTTTACAAAATCTACATTTGTCCGTTCCTCCCACAAGTAAGCCCACTACCTTAGGCTGCCAATATTAACCTTTCATCTCTTGGTTTGAATTCGCCTCTACTTAACCATTCCTGCATTCGTTTCTGAACAACATGAGGTTTTTCCAGAAGTTTTCTATACTTGCAACTATATTTATGCTTTTTCCACATTTCTTGCCTTCTCATCTGGACCTTCACCTTATATTCTTTCTTTTGTTTTTTATTCAGTTGCTGCCGGATTTTTATCCACTTCTGGTTTGATTTCCATTCCTGCTAGATGCCGATATGCTTCTGCTAAATTAACCAGAAATCATTTGGTGAGCATGAAGCATCCTTCTTGTTTTCCTGTCTAATTTATCCAACACGTTTTGGGACCAGTCAGTCACTCCAAAACTGTAAGTTAGGACAGGAAGAGCAAATTGATTTATACCTTGAATTTTGCTCTTAAATGTCAATGCTGTTTTTAGGATTAATTTATGTCTTCTGAAATATTCCTAAGTTTTATTTGCATTTGTTTGTGTTTTATTGTTGATCATTTATCAGTTCTCAAGTATTTAAAAACTCAGTTTTGCTCAAGTTCTTTTATATCAATTTCTTGTCCTAAACTGATGTTTTCCTGCTTTAAAGGTTGTTTTTGCAGATTTATCAAGACCAAATGACATTCTTATATCATCTGAAAAAATTTTGACAACTTGCAGTTGTGCTTTCAGTTCCTGATCTGATGAACTATGCAGTTTTAAATCGACAAAGTGAAGATGAGAGGTCTTTACACTTTGTTGTTTTCTAGGAGCCAAATTATAGCCATGACAGCTTAATGGGTTAAGGGCAAGGCAGAATAGCAATAGTGAGAGTCACCCTGGAATATCTCCCTTTGAATTTTTTCCCTGGGATAATAATTTGTCCTTTATCATAGCTTAATTGCAAAGAGATTTGACACTGTTTCATGGTCACTGTAATGTAACTATTCTTAAATCTCACAATAAAGCAGGTGACTCCTTATTTGCAAATACTGTTGGATCATACTGGAACAAACTTCCCGTAGAACTGACCAGCCTAAGCTCATCTCACCTTTTCAAAAAACAAATAAGAAATCATTTACAAACCCACTGGCTATGCCCATGCTCCAATCCTGACTGAGCTTCAGCAAAGAGCTTCAGCAAAGATTTCGCCTCTTTCCAGTCCCCTCCCTTTCACTTCCACTGATTATTCATTATCTCTGATTTATCTCTCTACTGACCAACCTTCATTTTTTTTCTTCCTTCTTTTCTTTTACACTTCCTATATCTTCCTGCCTCATGTTGTATCACTACCTTCTTGTCATCCTTTCTTCTCTTACTCACTTACAGATCACTTCGATGCTTATCTACTTCCCAAATATTAGTGCCCTGACACTATTTCTACTTTCTACATTGTACATAGTGTATTTTTGTTACTGACTCTCCATACGTCACTATTTTTCTCTATCCTCTTCTTTCCGTGACAGTCTCACTCTACAATTAATTTCTTTGTAATTTTGCCTTTCCATTGCTATCTCTTGTTCTACTGCCTCTGCATTTTTCTAAACTACATAATTACTGTTCCTTTATCTGCTCTCATGCTTTATACTTTTTGTTAAATTGTTTAATTTGTTTAATTGTTGTTTGCTTTTTGTGCTTGATTGATTGTTTTGATTTATTGATTGTTTTTTACTGTTTTGATTTATTGATTTATTGATTGTTTTTTACTGTAAGTTAATAGTATGTTAGTGGAGCTTTTCTCCTTGGGCCTCTGCTGAAAATGGACATGTATCCAGCCAGACTAGCCTGGTTAACAAATGTAAAATAAATAATAAATAAATGTAGTCGATCAGTGTAGGGTGCATCCTACATTTTTAGGCACTCTTATCTATGAATGTGGGATACTAACAAATGCTTTTTTGTAGTCAATCCATGCCATACTTAGATTCTTACCCTTTCTACAGTTCTCCACTACGACTTTAACAACAAATGGTCCTTTGTTCCGTATGACTTTCTTTTATTGTGCTTTTGTTCTCCTGCCATAATTGAGTTTTCTTCTAAATGACTATAAACTCTGTTGGCATCAGTTCCCATGTATAGTTTTATATGTTGTTGGAAGGCAAGTTATTGGTCTATAATTTTTAGGGTAGCTTGCAGGTTCACTCTTAAGTAGGAGCATTGTTTTTCCTGTTAACCAGGTTGGTCTCTGTTCGGGATGTGCATATAAATAGTTCTTAAACATGGCTAAATCTTCGTGCAAATATGTTGATACTTTCAGCCAAAAATTAAGTACTGCATCTGGGCCTGGGGTTTTCTGGTTAGAAGCTTTTCTTAACTTTGTTTCAATCTCTCTGGCTGTTACTTCATCCCATTTCATATCCTGTACCTTTGAACCCCTTATTCTTTAACTTCTATCCATTTAGCATCTTTGTTATGTTCCACAGGATCTTCATAGATATTTCTCCAAAATGCATCTATTTCTTTTTTTGATGGTCTTTCAATTCCTTTCACCTTATTTCCCAATTCTCTATAAAACTTTTTTGGATCATCAATAAATTGCTTATTTCATACTTTTCCTTTATATTTTCATAGCTTTTAAGTGTTTCCGCCTGTGCTGACATTTTTATTTGCAATAGTGCATGACAGATCCTGATCTGTTCTAATGTTGTGCATTGCTTTTATCACATCTATTTTTCTCAGTATTTTGTTAATCTATGCCCTCGTCTATAATCTTCTAGCAGTGACACTTCTTGTCTTAGCTGCTTTATAGTTTTCTCAATTCAATATTTCCATGATGGTATTCAATTTCTCCCCTTCCTTTCCCTCACTACCCAGTGTTCTTGTGGTAGAACTTTCTTCATTATTAATTTAGCTGCAAAGTAATATATCCTGTTTACTTCTCTTATCACATGGGTCTCTATGAAGAGTCCTAATTACGGTGTTCATTTGTTTTATCAAACTTCTGACTTTTTGGGTTTTATTAACCTTCTGCAGTCTTTTCTTTCATTGAGCTTGATATATCTGTCTATTAAATCAAGCAATTCTCTTAGCTCATTTTCTTCTTCCAAACTAAGGGCACAGCCCTTGTTTTCCAATTCCTGTGGGTATAATATAGAAGATTCTATAGCATCTTCCTGTGGCACATTCTCTTCAACTTCATCCCTTGCCATCCGTAGCTCTATCATATGGGAACTCACTGGCCTATCACTTCTCAACATTGACCGCATCAGAGTTTACAGTTTCCTGTTCCTTCCCTTGCTGTCTAGCTTCAAGTGAATGTTTAAACTGGTTTCCTGTGGAAGGCTCCAAATTATCTTCAAATGGCACCGGTTTCCTGTAGAAGGCTCCAAATTATCTTCAAATGGCACCTGACCAATTGCTTCCTGTTCCACCGATTTGCCCTTAATTTGGATATCTATTACTCTTATCCTGTTGTGGTGCTTTCTGAATTACATTTTCTACACTGAATCCTTCACTTTGCAGGTACTCCATGACCTCAGTTTCTATTCCTTTAACTTCTCCATTACTAATCTCCTTTTCCTCTTTGTCTTATTTTTTGTATAGTAAAGTTGTCCATGTCTGGATTCCTTTGCCTGTATTTCTCTTCAGATATCTTTGGTGCTGCTCTTTTTGTATTGGCTAGTTTTGCTTTCTCCTTTACATAAATGTTACACCATATTAAATCTCTTTTTCTTTCCCATGTTTATACGTCTTCTTCAGATGTTTCCCGCTGTTTCTCCCTACTTTTGGGACTCCCTCCATTCTGCTGTGATGTAACCTGTAACCTACTGGGATTGGGCACTTTTTTACCCTGGGTATTGTGCATTCAGCTACCGTTTTTAGTTTTTAACCTACTTCTGTCCAAGATATATGCTATATAAACAGTCTATATATCAGTGTCACCTTGGTGAGATTTTGGAAAAACATGGTCCACCTTGTGAAGGTACTCACCAAGACCTGAGGATGAATTCAGTTTCAGCACTGCTACTCTCCTTTGGTTGCTGACTTTTCATCTCTCCATTCGGACCTCTCATTTAGATTTATTCTCTGTGGTATTAAAAAAATTATATTCCCATGAAACTCAGTGGCAAAGGTATGAAACTGGCAGTCTGCTGGCGCACAAGTATAAGAATGCATAGTCACCAGGTTAAACTGTTATAGCAGCTAGAGCGAGTTTACAAAAAAAATTCCAAGGCACAAAGCAAAAGAGGAGGATAAGAAAAGAGGACTCAAAAGAATTTGATGCAGAAGAAAATTGTAAACTTTTCTTTAGCTGAATAAACAATGATTTTTTTTTTTTTTGCATAAAAGACTGCATACCATATCCATGTGTTCTGGAGGTGAACTACCATCTGTGCATATTATTTACAAAACAAGCAAAGGTCATACAAATTGCTCTATGCAGTACAACACCTAAAGGCTTAAGCTTTAAAAGTGTGACAAAAGATGTCTCAAAAATATGTATTTTTTCCTACAAGATGTATGACCGCTTTTAAAGCGGTCACAACTTTCTAACATTGTTCTGTGGTGGTTGCTGTGTGCACTTTAGCAAAAGACCAGAGCAGAACAGCTTTGAAAGATGCATAACATACAGAATTATGATTGGGCCTGTAATCATAACTAGCTTACTATGTGTTTAAAACATGAATGCACAGAAATACACCTTGAGTACAAAGCTCGAGAGGTGAATGCAAGTATCCATGTTGTGAACAATTAAAAGATTATGATCACGGACTTGATCATAAATCTTTGTAGTGTATGGAACTTTATTTGCGCCACATAGTAATACTTACAAAAATGACACTGTAGGAGCATGTGTTCTGCTATCTTTGAAAGAAGGTAAACACTTTGCATTGCCAGACAGACAGCAGCACACCTCTGTTTCTTTGCTGAAGAATTGTGGTTAAGTTCAGAAACAATGGGATGGGCAAAATCAAAATCCGGGACAGTTTATCAATATTGCACTTATTCACTTAAAATTTAAAAAGAACAATAGATTTTGCATCAATATGCTTTTTCTGAAAAAATAATTACTCTAATGTCTGATATTACTGACAATGTGCAATCCTTAGTGATTTACCTGAAAAAACAAAAAAACACGAGGGACCAAGTAAAACCGAGAAATACAGGGACAGTTGAGAGGCACTGAGAGCAGACAAATATATTTTACCTTCTGCTACTGTTCTATGCTGGCTGGCACTGTCTGCTTGTTAGCCCATAGCACAAGACCTGATAACAGCACTAATTGTTAAGCAAACCCCTAACTTCTGTAATGATAAAGTCTCATGCTAGGAAGCTGTTAACACATTCATCATCCCCCAAACATCACTGTACACACTGTGTTCCATACATTACAAAACTTGTTATGCACTTCTCTGTGCTTACTTCAGAGGTAATCATCACATGCCATGCTTTACAAAACTGTAACCCCATTATACACTTTCAGCTGACTGTTGTCTATCTGAATCAACATAACTTTCAGCACATTTATGCTCTATAGCTCATTAAACCAGCAGAACACTTCCATGTTTGTGTGCTTTTGTAACACATTTACTTTTAAGAACTTTTAATTACCTGGTTCAGTTGAACAAAGTTTAAAGGATAAACACTCTTCACTGGTCCTGAGGGACACAGTACATCAAGCATCTCAGACAGAATGTGTTGCTGTAATAAAACAAGACATGATTAAAGAAAAATATCTAAATTCATTAAATATTTCACATTTTCTCTAAACAAATCAGTGACAGGAGAAAGTGCCAGTTGTAATTGATTATGTCTTCTTTCTTAAAGCAATAAACAGGAAATTTAGGCTGCAGAACTGGATAGAGACTTGAAATAAGAACATGGTGCCTTTGAAAAGTTCTAGGACAAAGGGAAATGGGGGACAAAACACATTCTACTCTATAGTAACTGAACACTACATATTCACACCAGACCAGATCTCCTAATCAGTTTACTGTTAATTTCTTACACATGAGCTGTATGTTAGACAAACTAGGGTTCAAAGGGAACTAAACGTTTACAGTGAGGCACTCAGCTGATATAGGAACTGCACAAGTATGGTTGCACAAAAGAATGTCAAGTGAAAATGTCTCAAGTAATGATACTGTCTTATTTTACCTAAAAGACTCATTACTGTCTTATCTAAACATGTATGTACATAAAGAAATGTTACACTCTAAATAATGCCTTCTAGAAAGTGAAAGAAAAAAGAAAGTGGATGATTAGAAGTGTAGGCTAAGGGGAAGATGGGTGTTCACCAGTCTGCCTGGAGACTACCTGTCTGATTGGTGACAGTACTGAAAAGGAATTCTGATGACAGCATAAAATTCAACCAGGTGAGTTTTAAACTGCAACAGGCAGGATTATTTTTTAATACTGTATCTCCACTGCTTGCCACTCACTGTAACTCCTACCATTACCCAACCACTATTCACACTTATATTGAAGAACCAAAGGCGGCCCTGCATGGAATGGATCTTGTTCTCTTTTAAAGCACCAACTACAAAATATTTTCCATTTGGCAAAGTAACATTTCCTAGTACAAATTTTCTAGCCTCTAATACTTGCTGCATGCCCTTAAGAAAAAGGTTACTAAATGGGATCAAAAAACTATCATCCAGAGAGTCAGGTAGTGTTTTTGAAAGTGGTGGTGCATTAGGGATCTATCCTATCCTATGTGAGCAACTCCACTCTGAGGATGTTTTTCGTAAATGCCCCTGGTCATGTGAATGAAAAGGGAGAAAGTACAGTTGTGTACCTACCATAAATGTAGATGTTCGAGTGTATTCACTGTTGCAGTCATTATGCTTGGGTTATCCTGCTGGCAGGCTACCCGCAGTCGGCCAGAATTCGAAAGTCTACGTCTGGCGTCGGTTGCTGTCGCCTCTTCCCTGACATCAGTGCGCCAGGGGTATAAAAGATACAGCAGATGCCATTTTCTTCAGTTTTTCTTACCCCAGATGTCAGGTGCCCCCAAATAGGTAGGCTAAAAAATTAAGTACAGAAAAGTCCCAGCAAAGAAAAGGGGGATGGTGGGTGGGTAACCTGGACTGCAACAGTGAATACACTCGAACATCTGCATTTATGGTAGGTACACAACTGTACTATGTTCATCATGTTTCACTGTTGCAGTCATTACGCTTGGGTTGAATCCTAAAGCTGAGGTTGGGTGGCTGGGCCTAAATAGGATAAGGAGAGGCTACAAGGCCCTGCAGAACTGCAGTGGCAATGCCTGCTCTGGATTTAAAGTAGAGAGGTAAGTGGTAGTGCTTGGTGAAAGTGTGCAGTGAACTCCAGGTTGCAGCCTCTAAAATGTCTTTTTTTGGTACTCCTCTGAAGTAGGCTGCTGAAGTGGCTGCTGCTCTGGTTGAATGTGGCCTAATGCCCTTAGGCACTGATTTGCCATGTTGTAAATAGCAGAAATGAATGCAGTGTCCTATCCATTTTGAAATAGTCTGCTTTGAGATAGGCTTTCCTTGTGATCCTGCAGCATAAGCTACAAACAGTTGCTCAGTTTTTTCTGAAAGCTTTTGTTTTGTTCAAATAGAAGCATAGCTGTCTGTGTATGTCCAAAGCGTGCAGAAGTCTCTCCCCTTTATTCTGGGGATTTGGATAAAATGTTGGCAAATGAATGGTTTGGTTAAGAGCCACACTGGATACTACCTTTGGCATAAATGTTGAGTTTGTCCTTAGAGAAACCCTGTCCTGATGAAAAATGATGAAAGGTTCCACTGTCATTAATGCCTGTAACTCTGAGACTCTTCTTGCTGAAGTTATTGCTAGGAGCAGAGCAGTTTTCCATGATAAGAATTTTATATCAGCTGTATTGGCTGGCTCAAAAGGAGGCAGTGTGAGCTTTTGTAAAACAAAATTGAGGTCCCATGTAGGTACTGGTGCTCTCCTTGGGGGTCTTATGTTTTTTGCCCCTCTGAGGTACTGTCTTAGTAGTGGCTGAGAGAAAATAGGAGGTTCCGTATTGTAATGAGCTGAAATGGCAGAGGCATGGATCTTAATTGATGAGAAGGATAGGCCTTTGTCCAGCATCTCAATTAGGTATTGTAAAATCTTGGGTATATTTGGAACAAGTGGTTAGAGTCCTTGTGCCTGGTTCCAAGCACAGAATCTCTTCCATTTTTCTGCATAAGACTTCCTAGTGCTAGGCCTCCTGGCTTCTAAAATGACATCCATAACAGCTTTAGAGAGAGGTGTGGTCTGAGTGGCTATATTATCTGCCATGCAGCCAGATTTAAGGTTCTGAGTTGACTGTGCAGAATCTGACTGTTTTGTTGAGTCAGAAGATGAGGAATTTGAGGTAAAGCCCAGGCTGGGCCTTGAGACAAGCTCTTTAGGATTGGGTACCAGTGCTGGCATGGCCAGTCTGGGGCAATCAGAATCATTTTTGGCTGCTCTTGTCTGACTTTTAGGAGCACCTTGGGAAGAAGAGGCAGTGGAGGAAAGGCATAAACTGTCAGTGTTTTCCAGCTGAATGATAGAGCATCCACTTTCCATGCTTGTGAGTGATAAGTTCTTGTGCAGAATCTCTGTAGTTGGCAGCTGTGATGGGAGGCAAAAAGATCTATGTCTGGGCGTCCCCATTTCCTTGTTATGCTGAAGACCTGTGGATTTAATTTCCATTCATGAGGATCCATGAGATTTCTGCTTAGTTCGTCTGCCAGAGTATTTTTCTGTCCTGGCAGGAATTGTGCCTGCAGATGTACTTGATAGGTCAGTGCTGTGTTCCACAATGTCATGGCTTGCCTGCAGAGGGGGTAGGAATGTGTGCCCCCTTGCTTGTTTATGTACCACAACTGTGGTATTGTCCGTCTTTAGTAATAGTTGTCCTGGATGTAGAAGATCCTTGAAGGCTGTCAGGGCATGCTGTACAGCCAGCATCTCTTTTTGATTGATGTGAAGATGCATTTGTTCCTTGGATTTTCTGATTGGGACATGCAGGTATGCCCTCCTTGAGGTCCAAAGTAACTAGTCAAGCCTTCTTGCCCAGCATGGGTAGAAGTTGCTGCAGTGTTAACATTTTGAATTTTGGAACATCCAGGAAAGTATTTAGGATTGACAGGTCCAGTATTGGTCTCCAGGCTTTGTCCTTTCTGGGTACCAGGAAAAGTCTTGAGTAAATTCCTTGTCCCTGTTCTTGCTGTGGTACTCTTAATAGCTCTCATGTCCATGAGAGCAGAAATTTGTTTTTGTGGCAGGTCTGGCATACCTTTTGATTTTGGAAGGGTGTGAAAGTGGAACCTGTAACCCTGAGAAACAATATTCAGTACCCATTTGTCCTGGGTGATCATGTGCCAATTTTGAGAGAAAAGTGCTAGCTTCCCCCCTAAGGGTGCTGCCAAAAGGTAAGTGCTTGGCATTAGTAAAGGGAAGTCATTGGGACTGTTTCCTATAAGGTTGTGATTTGTCTTCTCCTCCTTTGGGGGCTGAAGCACCCCATTGTTTAGGTCTGTATGAGCCTTGGGGCTGAGATCTGCCTCTTGGGCGTCTGTATCTGCCCTTTTTGTGGCCTGTCTGACACCGGAAAGGACCAATTTTTAGAAGGCCAGTTTCTGCTAAATCTAGGTGGCTGAACCTGCAAGAAATCCTTTACTGTCTGCATTGATTTTGCTTTATCCTCCATTTTCTTTAACACCTCTATCATGCTGTAGTGGAGTATCCAATAATTTTACTTTAACATGATCAGGTAAACTTTGTTCTTTTAACCAAGCATGCCTTCGAATGACAGAGCCTGTAACTGCGGCTCTGCGAGAAGCCTCTAATGAATCAAAACCACATTGCAGAGTATGCTTTCCCACTTGTTCAGCTGCATGCAATAAATCCTGCATTTCCTTATTGTCAGGACATTCTGAGTTTGTAAGCATTTTCTGTTTTAACAAAGACATTAGGTATTGTTGATATTTAAGCATGTGAAACTGGCAGTTTAAAGCCCTTACAGCTAAAGTAGCAGAAGTGTAAACTTTTTTCCCCTATCTATCCAGAGCTCTG
>NC_056731.1:493616994-493654494 GCF_019279795.1 Protopterus annectens
AGTTTTGTTTGGGTTAAGAATAAGCTGGGAGTTAGTGAACCAAGTTTCAGCTAATGAAAAAGAGTTTTGGGTTAGGTAGTGAAGGTCATCTAATGTGGGGGCAGCAGATACAAGGGTGGTATCATCTGCATAATGCACTACTGAGGCATTGGTTGTGGAGGAAGACAAGCTGGTTGGCAAATAAAGAGAGGAGTAATGGGCCAAGGGTAGAGCCTGAGGGACCCCTACAGATACTGGTAAAAGAGCATACAGTTGGTTTTGCCACTGGACTGCTTCCTGTCATCCTGATAGGTAGCTTTTAAACCGTAAGACAGAGGGGGGACTGATATTAAGGGTGGACAGTGTATTAAGAAGCATATTGTGGATGACCATAGCAAAAGCTTTATATGGATCCTAAAGTACTGTAGAAACAAACTGCCCACTGTTTCTATACTGGTTAGCTGTGTTGGTAAAGGACACTAATGCTGTGGTGGTACTGTGGAAGGGTCTAAAGCCGTGCTAAGATTTAGATAAGATTGTTATTTAGGTGGTAGTCCATTAGTTGGGTGTGAAGAACTCTTTCTAATATTTTTGATAATGGTGATAGAGTAGCAATGAGATGGTAGTTATTGAGTTCTATGCAGTTACCTCCATTGTGCAGTGGAATTATGTGGGTTTTCCAAATAGTAAGCACCTTGCCCTCTATCTATTAATGAGAATGGCAACAGGATAGGCTATAGCCTCTACAGCTATCTGAAGGAAGTCTGCTGGTAAATTGTCAGCAGCTAGGGCAGTAGGTTTAAATTTATGGAGGAGTTCTGAAATAGTTTTGATAGACACTGGGTGCAAGTTAAGGAGGAAGGTGTTATCCAGTTTGTTAGTGCTAATTTGAGTGGGTGGTACGACAGGATAATTGGCATTATTCTGGGTACCTGCAAGAGGCTGAACTGTTTTGGTGAAATATGTATTAAATTGTGTGGGAATGTTATCTTGGTTGTTTGTAGTTACTGGTGTTGGTGAATAAGTTTTCCCTGGTTTAAAGTATAGAACTGATTGCGACCCAGAATATTTGTGGGTTGCGACTATGCCTTTCCTGGATATTTTGGTAATATTTAATTTTGTCTAGTTTGATTAGTTTCTTGGCTTTATTCTGGAATTCATAGTAATTTTGTTTTGAAGTTTGGGCTTTGTGAAATTGTATCAAAGCTTTATCCCTGTCTGAGAATGGATTCAGTTTCTTTAATTAGCCACTGGGCAGAATTTGTTTTTATTTTTATGGTTCTGGTGGGTGCATGGTGGTTTAATGTTTGTAAGAAGGTTGAGTTAAAGTAGTGAACTGCTTTATCAAGAGATAGTTGTGTCAGTGGTTTCCAATTACAACATTTTAGGGTAGATATAAAATTAAGATTAATGTTCTTTTTGTTTCTAACAACTCTGAAGGATGTCGGACTTAAATGGTGAGCTCCGAATCTTAGCAGGTAGGTTGGCTGGTGGTCACTCAGACTGTCAGGCAGGCAGCCTGACTGGGATGAAAAGGAGGAATCGGATGCAAGAATCCAAACCAGTAAGGACTGGCGTTTGGATGTTTTGTCAGTTCTAGTGGGGGATGAGATAAGTTGGGTAAACCCATGGAGGTTAACGCAGGCAGATGGGTTGTGGTCAGGAGCAGTTGAGCCACCCAGTACAACAGTTTCCTGAGGTAGGGAGTGCATTTGAAATCCAGTCTAAAAGGTTTTCAACAGTAGAAATTTTATTATCTGGTGGTATATAGCCGCCTATGATATTTATGCGTTTGTTGGGGGTTAGTTTTAATTTTGTGAGGATGAGTTATGCCTTATCAGTATCAGGAATTTTAATATCAAGTTGTTCTTGGATGAGATGATTTTTGAACAATATTGCTATCCCCTCCTTTTCTGCCCAACCTATCTCTTCGTATGGTATTGTAGCCTGGTGCTGTAATCTCATCATTAATGTTCTCTGGTTTTAGCCACATTTCTACAAGTACTACAATCTCAGGTTTATCTAGAGCTAGTAGGGCATGGAGGTCATGAACTTTGCTTAGGATACCTCTGCCATTCAGGAAAAGGAGAGATGATTTTTTTTCTTTGGAGTAGATTGCTAGGCTGAGCAAGATTAGGGTTGATTGGTGTGTTAGGACCAGGATTGTGGTGTATGTTGCCACAGCAGGTAAGTTGTTTTAGTATATGTAAGTAAAGTTTGGTAAGCTTATATATCAGTTTAGCATAGTTTAGAGAGTTATGGGGTCTACATTTAAATGGCAGCCTGATGTGGAGGTTAAAGTCAGTATGGGAGGGTCTAGGAAGGCATGGAGCTATGTGGTGAAGGTGTAGTAGATTTATGTGAATGCTCGTTGCAGCCGTTTGCAGTGGGGATGAAGTGATGTTAAACAGTTAGGTGTGGTAAGGGCTGGCAGAAGACGCAATGTAGTAATTATGATGGTATAGGTTAGGGATTTTAGTATGCGAGTGTGTAGAGTATGGTACATTGCTCTTCTATTTGGGATAATTATGTGGAGTACTTAGAGTATTTTAAGTAAATTCTATGTGATAAGGATTGTTACAGTGAAGATGTGGGTTCAGCCAGACTATTTGGTATATGGGAGGCATTGAAAGATAAATGAGGAGTGTGTTTTACAACTAAATTTAATGGAGCCAGGGGCGTGTGGGAATGGGGGCAGGGTAGGGGAGCAAAGTAAGCACAAGTGCAGCCACAGTGGGTTGAACAGAGAGGCAGATCAGTCAGTATCTCCTAGAAGTACTGCAAGCTCAGGTCGGTGCTAGAATGCCCTATTAAGTAAAAACTTCTATCCTTTCATAAAGGTGGAGTGAAGAACAGTGTTAGGAGCCGTGCTGTTACTGAGAGACTTAACACCTTTTTTGGGTTAGAGAAAAACAAAGTATAGCTACAGAGGGGCTAGATAAAGGTGTCTCAGATGTCTGCATGCCTTTGCAAGTTGTGAGAAACAATACAAGTGAAGTATAGTTATTTTACTGAGCAAAACCTACACTACAGGTGCTTTAAAGTGTCGCTGATTATTGACTCTGACTCACATGAGGTAGAAGAAATGCTCACAATGCAGTGCAGCATAAGGGGATGCTGCACTCTTGAGTGTGTTGTCCTTTGAATGAAGTCCCATCTTTTTAAACTGGTGGTAGCTCGGGTGGATATAAAAGATCCAACAGCACCTATCAAAGAGAGTTGGGCGTTCTTTATCTAATGTAACATTAAAAAAAATGTAGACACATCTGTACACATTTCTTACTATTTATCATTTTTCTTATAACATCTTCACTGTTATTCATTCATAATTGACACCCACTCCTCCTTCCACAACCATAATGTAATTTTTCACAATATATCTGCCAAAATCCATTTCCCATTAAACAAAACTGCATTTGATCTCTTACTACAAATAACCCATATTACATAAAAAGTTAATCTACCCTTCTCACATATTCATTTCCTTATATTGCTACATAATCATATGCATATCTATATTGTTCATGTAATTAGTTTTCACAAAAACATTTTCTTCATTTTCCAGCATTTCATCATTCCTTTACTTCCAAAAACATGCTCTGTCATCTCTTCCTCCTCTCAAAATAAACACACTCTTTCAACTTTATTTTTTATATCGCATATTCCCCCTTTACTTTTAAGTTATTTAGTACCCATTACCAAAGGAAAATCTGATACTCCACTAACTTGGTATGCCACTTTTTCCTTACTTTAGTGGCTTTAACCATTTCTCTGGTAAAACTTACAATGGATTTACATAATATTCTTTCCTCTCATTAATAACAACATTCTTCTGTCTTTCTCTATTATCATCAATTTATTTCCATGTTAGTATTTTTTCTTGATACTTTTTAATTTAATCATTCACATATTCTCTCTCTCTTTAATCGTATCTCCTAGAATGTTTTTGTAATTATCTTTAAACATTCTCACTTAGAAATTCTCAACCTCTTCCTTTACCAACTTTAATACGCTATATAGGTTTAAAGAAGCAGAACAAACTGGAATTAGTAACCCAAATTCCCCTTCATCTTTATTCAACCACCACCTCTTTTCATTGGGTTTAATCTTGAACCATATAAGAAAACATCAAATGTACAATTCTATTTTCATATTTTACTAAACATGTATTAACATTTAACATGTACTCTTTTCCCATTTAAATGTTTTTTCCAGAAATGCTGATCTAAACACCCTCCACTGAGGACATGCTTATTTCGTTCCTTTTATCAACCCTTCCTATTGCAGCATCACATCATTTTTCCCAAATTTAGTAACTACACATCATTCATTGAAAAATACACCCTCAAAATTTTCACCACATTACTCATAGCCTTACATTTTTCTTCAAAGTCATTCCCATTTCCACTACACAACCAGACAGATAATCCAACACTTCTCTCATCTATATGTTGTTCCTAGAAATTGCAAGTACATCATCTGAGTATGTCAAAACTACTGGTAATACTACCTCCTTTTGCATCACATATCTAGCATCTCTTGTTTTACAGGCTACTTCACTCACTATCACATTCATTAACAATGTAAACAATACTCCACTTGAGGAACATTGTTGTCCTCTATCACACTTCATGCATATTTCTTTATTCAGCAACCCATTCACTAACAATCGCACCCTATTATTCTGATTTGCTGACATACACACTCTCCGAATTTTATTACCTATTACAGATTTCTCCATAACATCCCACAAAGCATCATGTCCAACAATATCAAATGCTCTAATATTTCTTACCATAACTTTACAATCCTCCCTTTTACTTGCAACATTCCCAATTTTTCTCAACCAATAAATTTGGATTCCTTCCCTTTTATGCTATACATGCTTTCTTCCATATCATCCCTCCTTATATTCTCTTCTGTATTATTCTCATAAAAATTATAATCTGCATTTATCTTGCTGGGTTTCCATTTTTTATTTTTATTCTCTTATTAAACAAAACCTTCCTTCAACCATTCATTCAGTACATTTATAAAATACACTCTACCAGTCTATTTCTTGGATATTGCATACCCTGTACCATCCGAGCCTGATAATAAATTAACATTTACCTTAAGAACTTCATCCAATTCCCTAATAGCAAATTCTTTTTCAAGGTCTTCTTCAACTACTTCTGGATTTTATTTCTTCTTTCAGTTGTTCCAGTTAGGAGTCGCCATAGTGGATCATCTATTTCTATTTCTTTCTGCCCTCTGCATCTTGCTGTGTCAGACCAACCACCTGCATGTCCTCTCTCACCACATCCATAAACCTTATCTTAGGCCTTCGTCTTTTCCTCTTACCTGGCTGCTCCATCTTTAGCATCCTTTTACCAATATACCCAGCATCCCTCCTCAGCACATGGAACAAACCAGCACAATCTCACCTCTCTAGCTTTGTCTCCAAACCGTCCAACCTGAGATGACCTAATATACTGATTCCTAATCCTGTCCATCGTCGTCACACCCAATGCAAATCTTAACATCTTTAACTCTGCCACCTCCATCTCAGACTCCTGCCTTTTTGTCAAGGTCACCGTCCCCAACCCATATAACATAGCTTGTCTCACTACTCTCTTGTGGACATTCCCTTTCACTCTTTCTGGTACCAGTCTATCACAAATCACTCCTGACACTTCTCCACCCTGCCTACACTCTCTTCTTCACCTCTCTTCCACACTCACCATTACTCTGAGCTGTTGATCCCAAT
The DNA here is from genome assembly GCF_019279795.1 of Protopterus annectens. Classification (NCBI taxonomy): domain Eukaryota; kingdom Metazoa; phylum Chordata; order Ceratodontiformes; family Protopteridae; genus Protopterus; species Protopterus annectens. Next base: position 493,622,723 of record NC_056731.1, read on the forward strand.
TATTTAAACTCATCCACCTTCACCAACTCTACTCCCTGCATCCTCACCATTCCTCTATCCTCCCTCTCATTCACACACATTTAGTCCTGCTGACCTTCATTCCTCTCCTCTCTAGGACATATCTCCACCTCTACTGGGTCTCCTCAACCTGTTCACCTACTCTCACTATAGATCACAAAGTCATCGATAAGCATCATAGTCCATGGGGCCTCCTGTTTGATCTCATCTGTCAACCTGTCCATCACTACTGCAAATAAGAAAGGGCTCAGAGCTGATTCTTGATGTAACCCCACCTCCACCTTAAATGCATCAGTCTCTCCTACTCCAGACCTCTTACTTTTCTACCACTCCTGACTTCCTCATACAATACCACAACTCCTCTCTAGGCACCCTGGCATCTTTCTCCACGTCCACAAAGGCACAATACAACTCCTTCTGACCTTCTCTATACTTCTCCATCAACACTCTGAGCAAACATCTTATCTATAGTGCTCTTTCCCATCATGAAACCATACTGTTGCTCACTAATCATCACCTCCCTTAACCTAGCTTCTATTACTATTTGCCATAACAACGTGCTGTGACTGATCAATTTTATTCCTGTGTAGTTACTGCAGCTCTGCACATCACCCTTATTCCTAAAATTCAGTACAAACACTTCTCCACTCCTCAGGTATTCTTTCACTTTCCAAGATTTCATTAAACAATCTGGTTAAAAACTCCACTGTCCTCTCTCCTAAACACCTCCATGCTTCCACAGGTATGTCATCTGGACCAACAGCCTTTCCAGTCTTCATCCTTTTCATAGCTGTCCTTACTTCCCTCCTTGCTAATCCATTGAACTTCCTGCTTCATTATCCCATCATCCAACCTTCTTTCACTCATTCTCTTCATTCATCAGGCCCTCAGAGTACTCTTTCCATCTGATCAACACACTCTCCTCGCTTGTATGTTTCCCTCATCGTGCATCACCCTAACCTTCTACACATCTTTCCTAGCTCGGTCCCTCTGTCTAGCCAATCTGCACAGGTCCTTTTCTCCCTCCTTAGAGTCCAGCTTTTCACACAACTCTCCATACATCTTATCCTTAGCAAACTCTCTCTTTGCCATATGCCTCATCTCCTTATACTCCTGTCTACTTTCTTCATCTCTCTGACAATCCTTTGCCAACCTCTTTCTCTATATACTCTCCTGTACTTCCTCACTCCACCATCAGGTCTCCTTGCCCGCTTTCCTCTGTCCAGGTGTCACACCAAGCACCTTTCTAGCAGTTTCCCTTACCAGCTTGGCTGTGGATCCAGTTATTTGCCAAGTCCTTCAAGGTTACATGATCCTTCCATAATGGCAATACTTTCCAATCTATAAATTTCACCCCATAATTTCTCATTTATTCTTTTTATTTCAGTTCCTATTTTAATATACTCCCTTTCTTCCATCACCACCATCCATATTGCTAAATAAACATATCACAGCTGTACCACTTTCTGCTACCCCCAAGCCTTTCAAAAATACAAAATCAATGTCATAGTCAAGTGCCCCACCTTCTGTCTGTTGACTTAATTTCCACACAGCTAATTTACCACATTTTATCAGATCCTGTAGTTTTACATCTTTCTCTTTTTTACATCTTCCCCTGAAATTACAATTAAAATCCCCAGCAATTAAAATTTTCATTTTTAACCACCACATAGTCTAATATTTGCTGAAACAGCTTTTCTCTTTCCTTGCTAGTTATATATGCCTACAACGCTGTAATTACATAAATATTCTCTCTCTGCCTCACATAAGCAACAGTTTAACTTCCCAACCTTACCAATGTTACATCTGCTATTTTTCATTGTTTTCCACAACATAGTGGCCCCAGACCAACTTTCACTTTCTAAGCTCCATATTATATTTCCACCCTACATATTTTGTTTGTAGCCCTTTCTCACTCACTGGGAATTTTATATCCTCTGATGTAATAATCTAGATCACATTTAGTACACCATTCCAGTATCCCTATCCTTCTGATAGTGTTAATACTGTTCACATTTACTGGAAGTACTCAAATTGTTGCTTTTCTTTATTTTTAAGTTGAGGAGAAATACTTTCAAATATTTATTTCCTTATTTTTACTCTCTCCCCTACTGATTTTTTCCTGGGTTTATGTACAAACAATCCCTGATCATCAGAATCAGATTTTACACAGGCTATAACTTCAAAAAAATTCTTGGAGTCAGTTCCTTTTTCCTGAACTCTCTTCATGCATACAGACTCCGCCTCCTTCCCTCTATATTTTATTCTTCTTCACCTAGTTCACCCAATCTCTCAGCTTCTTGTCATTCTACACAAGTTTTTCCATTTCCTTGTTTTTCATCATTTGCAGTTCTCTCTCAGTCTGTCCATTTTTTTTTTGTTTTACACAACCTGCATTCAACCATACACTTTTCTGATGTATGTCCTTTCTCCCTACACTGGTTACATTGCATCTTCTCACAGTCATTAAATAAATGAGAAGTCTCCACAACAAAAACATGATTTAGGTTGGCCGGCATTTAATGTCCCTCTATGACCAGCCACAAAAATAACCATTGGTAAGGGTTTCACTAAGTTTTTTTTTCTTTCACATTTCAAAACTGCTTCCAAACTCAACCCTCCACCCATACATTTTTGTCATTTTTTCACAATTAAAACCAATAAAACAGTCACCAGACCACACAGGTTCCTGAGTTCAGAATAAATCCAAAAGCAAGTAATGATAAAAACACAGAACATCTCCGGTACAACCAAGGTTTCCAGTTTCAACTGAAATTTTAATGTTAAAACATACCCGCTTTTGCAGGAAAATCTGTTTCATCAAATGCTAATAAATACAACTTATGTGACTACTAGTGCTTGCTAGAGGTTGTACAAAAAGCACATTTCAGTTGGATGGAACTGGAAGCCTTGGTCATACCGGAGTTTTTCTATGTTTTTATCATTTTTTTCACAATGTTATCAATGATTTCACACAAACCCTGCATGTGTTAAGTTACCACCAGAGAAATAATCGTTCCATGCATAAATGTCGTTTGTTTTACATAGTTCCAGAAATTTCATCATTTATCACTCAGATTCAAATGTTAAATCACAAAAAGTCACTATCCCTCTATGAATAAAAACTTAACTGCTTGAACTTAAATCCCAGAAGAGTTACTATCCCATGTATAATACTTGTCTAGCATGGTTTCATTTGTTTGTTCTTATTCTGAGAGCAGGTCTTTTCTTTTTAAAAACAATTTAACTTAAGTTTGTTGTTCCTCTTTTTTTTTGCTTACTGTCATGGCTGCATAGGTTATCTACTGCCTTCTCTGCTGCCACATCACCTGGTTCACATTCCACATTACCATCCTTCACATTTCCAAGTCATCTGCCATCTCACCCATTAAAAAGCAAAACTTACCTGGATCAGCCTGCTTGATTATTTTCAACACATTATCTGCAAGCCCTCCTGATGCCAGTTCAGTTATCTGCACCACTCAAATGGACTTGCTTAATTAATTCTCCATTGAGACATCTAAATGATGCTCATTTGTATCATCCACTACACAGAAATATTTATCTGCATTATGATGCTCCATATCAAACAAACTTTCTCCAAATTCTCATTTTCTCTCGCCAAACTCTCCATAGCTTTTCTTTCTTCCTCCATGCTGCTGCTTCTCAAACCTTTTCCTTGCTGCTGTAAGAGCCCTCTGGCACCACCTAGCATCGCCAAAGGGTACAAGTCCTTTAACACAACCTAAAAACATTGTCACATTTACAAAATATGCAGATTTACAGGTACATATCTACATACTCCTATATAGCATTATTATTCTCCCATGATTGACCCCCAATACGCCTTCCACAACCATAACCTAATTTATCACAATATACCAGACAAAATTTATTTCCCATTAAAGAAAATGTTAATCTTTTGCTCCAAATAACCCATATTGCATAAAGTTATCTACCCTTCTGACATTCTTTTTTTTTTAAATATCCATACATAATCATATTCATTTCGATATGAAGCCATGGTGCTTGCGATAAATACTGTGATCTGTAGTGTGTAATACTAGATAGGTAGGGGTTCTAATCTCACTCCTTGCTACTTGGGGCATGTGTGTGTGTGTGTGTGTGTGTGTGTGTGTGTGTGTGTGTGTGTGTGTGTGTGTGTGTGTGTGTATACCCCTGCAAAATAAGAGACATGGGCTATCCACCTATAATGGCTTGGGTGGGAGTTTGGCATAATGGTTAAGGTCTTTACCTTACAGACGCAAGGGTACAAGGTCTGATTCTCACATGGGGTAATTGAATAGACTTAAAATGGCCCACAAGGGCAGTTAGCCTAGTACTAATCTATAAATATATGAACCTATATTGTTTGTGTCATTAATATTTTCAGAAAAAATTTCTTCACACAACTTTTTCAAGAGTTAAACCACTTTTACATTTCAAAAGAAGCATGATCTGTTTCTTCCTCCCAACGAAATAGAAAAACTTTTTTAGTATGGTATATTCCCTTTTACTGGTAAGTTATGTATTACCAGTCTCCATACAATATCCTGACAATCTACAGTCTTACCATATCCACTTTTTCCTTACTTCAATGGCTCTCACCACTACTTCTGATAAATGTTCCTATGGCTTTACATAATATTATTTCAGAACATTTTTATACCGCATCTTTCCATTCTTCTCCTCTAAATCAATACTTCAGTATTTTTTCTTGATACATTTTTAATTTATATCATAGCTTTTTCTTAACTTCTAAAATTGATGTACTTCTATTTAGACATTTTCAATGTTAAATTTCTTCATTCATCCACTTTAATACTTTATACAAGTTTAATGAAGCATAACAACTGGATTTAATAACCTTAATTCCCCTTCATCTTCACTCATATATAACACCTACTTTCACTGGGTTTAATAGTGAACCTAATAGGAAGGGAGGGTTGGGAGGGTGGCCTAATGGTTAAGGTGTTTGCCTTGCAAGCAAAAGGTGCAGGGTTTGAGTCTCACAAGGGATAAATGGCTAGGCTTAAAATGGCTCGCAAGGGCAGTTAGCTTAGTACTAATCTATGAACCTATAAAAGAAAACACCTACTGCATAATTTATTTTTCATATTTTTCTGGAACATATAAACATTTGATTTGTTTGTTGTTTTCCCCCATTAAAATAGAATTCCCCAGACCAAACCTTTTTCATGCTAAGCTATAATTCCTCAACAGAAGACATATTGCTTTAATTTTTAACAAGATATTTCATTGCCTGATAACTAAATTTTCCCCAAATGTTATCCCTTACAAAGATACTTCATGCATATAGTTCTCCAATTTTCACACCACCTAAACTCTTAATTTTATCTTTATTTAGTGTCATTCCCATTTCATTTAAACATCCATTCATATAAACCAGCACTTCCCTAATACATATTTTATTCTTAGCAACCACAAATATGTCATCTGAATTTGTCAAAACTACTGGAATCACCAATTCCTTTTGCATCACATATCTAGGATCTTTCATTTTATAAGCTACTTCACACAATAAAACATTCATCACTAATGTAAATATCCCACTCATGGGACAACTTTGTCTTATACTACAATTCATGCATATTTCTTCACTCAATCATTTAAGTCACTAACACACACAATATTATTTTGATATTGACATGTACACTCACCTAATCCTATTATACTTTCCACACATTTCCATAACTTCCTAAAAAGCATCATGTGCTACTGTGTCAAATGTCTGGCCAATCATCTACCATAAGTTACACATCTTCCATTTTATTTGCATCATTCACACTCTCAAACCACCAATAACAATTCCTGGAGTCCTTTCCCTTTTATACCATATATAATTTATTCAATAATGTCCTTCATCCTTCCTTCCTTCTCTGTATTATTCACAAAAATGTTATGATCTTTAGTTTTAATAAGGCAGGTCTCCAATCTTATTTCATTCTTTTTATGTTTCTGCCATATAAATGTTAATATCTCACTACATAACCCTTCATAAATAAAATCAACTATTCATTAAAAATTCATTCAAAATGTTTACAAAATGGACTATTTGCCATTTTCTCAACTACATTTCACACCCTATATTATATGGACCCGATATTGAATCACAGTTTAATTAGCAAAGCACTTAATCCCATTCAGTAATATTTTTCAAAATTCTTAATTTGTGATTTTTTTTTTTACTTTCCATTCTCTTATTTTCGTTTTACTCTTTCTACATGCTCTAATACAATACTCAATTTGCGTCTGTGCCCTTTCTACCTCTCCTTTCACATTTTTTCATTTCCCTCATTATATTAACATCCTCCTTTACTATTTTACATAAATGTATAGACACCCATTATTTTCTTCCTTGAAAATATCACTTCTGCTTAAACAGCAAAGTCTTAACCTTTCTTGATTTTATACATTTATTTTTCCATACAATAGTATTTAGTATTCATCTCTAAGATCTCCATACATTTCTATACATCTTTCCATACTTCACTTTATCTTTCTTACATCATCCTGTCATTGCAAAAATACTTCTTATACTTCTTTTTAAATTCAATCCACAATTCAAAGCAATTTTATACAAGTCCTTCATGGTTATAAGATCTTTCCATAACTGCAATATTTTCCACTCTCCAAATTTGTCTCAATTTCTCATTTGTTCTTTCCTACTTTAATATACTCTTTCGTCCATCACCTCCAACCATATTGCTAAATGAGCCAAAATACCCATCTCAATATCACCATCTGCTACACACAAACCCCAGAAAAGTACAAAATAATAAATTGTAGACTCAACTGCCCCTCTTATACAAATCCAATGACCTTTGCTCTACACAGACAACTTACATTTTATTACTTCTTGTATTTAACAACTTTCCATTTCATTTGCATTTTCCCCTTAAAACAAAGTCCCACGCAATAATAGTTTTCATGTTAACTACAATATATTTGATAAAATTAATTTTATTTCCTTGTCATTTGTATATGCATATAATGCTAGAATTCTATAAACATATTCTCTCCACCTCACATCCACAACTGTTAACATTCCCATTATCAATGCTACATCTATTATTTTCAGTGTTTTTTTTTTTTTTTAAACAACCACTCCAGAAGATTCACTTCCAAAATTCCGTATTTTTCAATGCCAATTTTTCCTGTTTGCAATTTGTATTCATTTGTCTGGGATCTTTTATCCTCTGTAACAATAGTATCTACATCACAACAACCATTTCAGCATCCCTTTCCTTCTTACAATATTAATACTATTAATATTTACTGAAAGCACTCAAATGACTTTCTTAATAAGTATTTGAACTTTTTTTTATTCTTCCTTAATTGAACATTTTTTCTCAGCCTATATACAACTATTCCTTGATCTTCAGATTATTCACTATTTTCATTAACTAAAACATGCCTAAAACTTTACTTACCTTTCTTTTTTAATTTTTCATGATGTATTTTAAAATCTTTTTCTCGCTCTTTCCTTAGCATCTATCTTATTTTCCTAATATTCTTTATACTCCCTTCACAAACATCTGACTTATCACTTTCAATTTCTTCATTCTAAACACTCCCAGTACAGCTACATTCATCCTTCTGAAAAACATTTTTATCTCTGTTTTCTAACTTCATCTTTTTCATTAACACCTTCTTACCTTACTTCCTCATTACTTTCAGACATTACAATACTTGCACAATCCTGCTCAACAATTTGTTGCTTATTCTTTTTACAATCAAACCAAAAATGCCCTTCTCTTTTACATATTCTGTATTCCTTTTTACACAATCATATGACCTTTCCCTCACACTGATTACATCTTATTTTTATACAGTCATTTATCTGATTGAAATCCACCACCCAAAAACTCAGCTCTCTTATACAATCATTCCTCCCTTACCATATACAAGTTATAACAGTTGGTAAATGCTTTATCATATCTTCTTCCTATTTTAAAACATCAGCCTCCCATTCCCCATTCCAAATACTCCTCTCATCTTTAACTTTCACAATACTACAACCTGAACAACAGATAGTTGAAAAACATCAGTTAACTCAGTTTCATCAGTATGAAACTAAATACTTTTTTAAATCAAGTCCCTTGCCTGGAAAATAAAAATTAATTAATTATATAGGTAACAGCCCTCCTTTTTTCACATTTAAATCAAAAATCTTTCCATTACGTCTTTAGTCTCAAATGAGTCATAGATCCAATGTCTTTTGATTCAAACCCCAAAGGAAATAATTATCCCCCACAAAATATCTATTTCTTTTTGCTTCTCCAAACAAACCTTTTTTTTCTGTTCTTTTTAATAAAGCTTACAGTATCTTTTGTTCTTCCAAATGAATCAGCAAATGTTTTCCCAGACTGCATCCTACCTGTAAGCTTATGCCCATCCACCTGGTAACCCATTCCGTTCTGCCCAACTCAGTGCTCATTCCAAAAATCGTTTCCATCATATCCATCCAGGAAATCTCAGACTTCTCCAGGATCACTTTTGTTCAATAAACCATCCAGTTTTTCATCTGACAAATCTCCAGATCCAATTTCAGTTACAACTTCCTCAAAATCCTGAGGTTAAAAATCAGCTGGATGCTGACTATTTGCACTGTCCACTCGCTTTTCAATAGTTTTCTGACCAGCTGACAGAACCACACTATCACCAATAGAAACACTCTGCACCCTACATTACTGCACAGCTTCTTCTAGTTGCCTCCACACCAGGAAGAGAAGCAGGAAATACAGCAGCAAAAACATTCCCTCCAAACGATTAGGGAATCCTTTATTAATGTACAAAAAGAACTCTTATTTACAACATATTTACAAATATAGAGACATACAGCTCTATTTACAATATACAATTTCCTTTATAATCATACATTTTCAACCTTATTAGACACCTACTCCCTTTTCATAACCACCATCTGATTTTAATTATTGTTGCTAAAAATCCATTTACCATTGAACATAAGATAATTTATTCTTTCAGCCCATATAACCCATATCACATTTTCATCTGTTCTTTAAACATATTCTTTACTTCTGTTCTTATAATATCCATATATAATCATATCCATTTTATCCACTTTTATATTTTTGAAAATAATCTTTTGATAGTTTTCCCCATAACTTTTTCATTCTTACATTTTTAAAACATGTGCTGCATTTTCTTCTTATTGATATAAAAATAAAGATTTCATGCGTTATAGTCTTTTTATCACAATTTCCAAGAAAATTATGCAGTGAAAATAAGAGTTTCAAATATAATGTCACAAAAGGTCTCTGTTAATAGGAATAAATACTCTTACCTCATGTGCTTTTACACCCAAATGGCTTCTTAAATTGTCCTACACTTAATATCTGTCAGGTTTTTTGATTTTTCTTTGGATCCTTACTACATACTTCCATTTTTCAATCCTTACCACGTACCATTTTTCATTTTATTCTGCATTTTCTGTTGCTCCCCTTTTGGCTTATTTTACTTTTTCTGCACAAGTTTTCTTTTCCATTTCACCACTCTTCTTCAGGATTGTCTCTGCATCCTCCTCAGGTATTTTCTCCCTAATGTTTCCCCAGGAACCATCTGCTTCATTTTCAGGCTCACTCTGCATCACCATTTCTTTAAGATAATCATCCCGTGACCCCCCCCCCCAAAAAAAAAAAACTGAAGGGTTGAAATTATACAACCGTCATTTGCTAATTCATCTCCAAACAGATTTCTCTGAAACATCTCCTCAGAATCTTGCAAATATTCTCTGGTCTTGACATTTGCTTTCTCCATTTCTCTCACCACTCCATCACCTCCTTTCAACTACCTCCCTTCTTCTCCAATCCACCTCTGTGCCTGGAATGGAAACAAGCTGTGCTCCTGCAAAATGGGTCCCACTCAGAACAATGACAAGAAGTAGGGGAAGTTCCTGATGCCCTGGCCAAATTTCCCCTAGTAGTATAAATACCCCCTCAGGTCTCCTGTTAAAGAGGCCACTAGCCTAGTGGGTCTAACCTGGTCAACAAAGAATAAATATCAAATGTACAGCAGAAATAATATAATGGCATAATCTAGGTCCTTTGAATAAATCTGCTTTACTTTAAATTTGTATACTGGGGTAGTGCACTGATCTAAATGGACCAATTGAAGGGATGGTCTGGGTGATAGCACAGTGGTAGAAATTACATACAAAACATGACAGAATGAAAGTAGTACAAGACAGGAATACATAAGACATGCATACCCTAATATACAATATTATGAATGCTACAGAATTATAATTAATCAATCCTCCCCTACACACAAACTAAGAAACGGGGTGTGTAGTTTGGGGAGTAGACTGATCAGGTCCACTCTGGAATATAATAGCTGTTTTATGGATACACAAACAAATATAACCCTTATAGGGGGTGTCAAAAGGCAATTTATTTAAATCCATACCTGGTTATAGAGACTATGATGCCTCCAAATTAAAACTCTTGAAATTAACTAGCATCAGCTATAGACATACAAGGGGTAAAGTGTGGCTAGTATACAGGAATATACATAATGATATCAGCAGAACCTTATTACATTTGAGAGTATTTCAAAGTCAGAAGACTCATGAGCATACAAATTTAAATGTTTATCATGCCATCTTTTAGAGGTTCAAGAATGATATTTCTGATTATTCAAATGTTTTATAATAAGCTGCTTACTTAAATCAAGCAAGCCAAACTGTCAAGGAACTTCTCGACAAATAAGTAGGTGCCACCAGTAATCATTTAAATGTTTTGTTTAAAGCCAGGACAATGGTTATGATTATGATGATTCCATGACATGAACAGCATGGAGTGTGGACACTTCGTAGACAGTCTTACATCAGAGAGTCAACAACAAAAAAGAAAAATGCTATAATGAAGGGGCATATATTCTTTAACTTTATGGATACAGGGTCCACAGAACAATTATAATACAGCAATAAAAATGAGTAGTTTGCAGCCTATTAAGCTACAGAAGCAAGCGATCCACAACTACTGTCTGCAGATCCTAAAGTTAAAGAAATGAGTATGAAGGAGTTTGCAGGTTTGTCAGTGGGCAATAGAGAACAAGTCAAACTAATATTACGAAAGTAGGCATAACTAAAGAACAATGTGAACCTCACAGTACAGCTAAACCTTGCTTTTTGTTTCAAGAAATAGTCTGTTGAAAAGTTGCAGACTAAGCTCCTAACAAATACATTGTGAAATACAATGAAAAATTATCTCGTGACAGCATTTACATGTACGTTTCTCAGCATTACTAACAGTTTGTCAATAATGGTTATTCTACTTTTAAATGAAACACCATTCGATTTTTTATAAAGCACATCTGTTAACTTTAAGATTAAAGCATTACAGAAAAAAGAATACAAAGTTGCTTTTAGCTGAAAACTCTGTCTGACAAAGGCAATTCAACATGCTAAGCTACTCCCTAGCTTAGCATTAAAGTACAGAGAGCAGGAGTAGAGTAAAAATACAAGTTCCACCTGAAAACTGGAGGTAATGATTTTATATCAACAAATAGACATGCTAACAGCTCAACCACAACTTTTTTTTTAAACATAGTTTTATTATGAAAAGTATCAGAACAACTCACCTTCCTAATAACTTCTCTTATAGCAAAGTATTTAACAGTTAAGTCCCCTGCTTCAGATAATGGGGCATCGTAATCATAGCTAGTGGGCTGGGCTGCATATGGAGTGTTTGCACCTGCGAAGACAACATACACTTATTAGGTTACTCCAATCTATACATCCATGGGGCTAACAGGAGTTTTAAATAAATCAGGCAAAATGAACAACATAAAACAATGGGAGGAACTATTGTTGCCTACAAAAGAATCAGCTTTTGCAACATGGCCTTAAGATGAAAAGCAAAGAGGGCCTGAAGTTACCAGCAATCTACCGAGAAAAATCACATTCTAACCCAAATCAACATGTGTTTGTTACATCAAGATGTCTTAGCAACTATGACTTTAAATTCAGAAAACATTTGTAACTGGATTTTCCTCTGGACCATACATAATACTTAAATCAAGGTAACTAATGTTTTATACATGACATCTTACAAAGTTGTTCAAGGGAAACAATACAAGCCTAAACTAGGAAGGTCACAGAATATAACAATCACATTCTGAACAAATAGTATTAAACTGACAATCACTCAGTTTAACCTTTGCTGATTATACAAAATAGAATGTTGCCATTTAAATATAAAAATGTTCAGTATATGCCATAAAATAGCAATTTATGAATATGGAAAGATAACTTGTAATCATTAATCACAATAAGTGAATTTATTGCATTTAACCTATAATTTCACTCATTTTATAATAAGAAATGACAGGTATGAAAATCCTTGTGTAGGAAATGGGGGAGGGGGATGCACTGATAATTGAAATGCACTAACTTTCATCACTGTTCACATAAAAAAAAACTTGATGCTTTAAATAAGTTAGCAACAAAAAAGTGCTTACTTAAATGCTGGCAAACAATGAAATATAACTTCTGATATATCCAGTAAAATACACTGTATTATAAACATTAGGTATAAATAGTATTACCATCTATTTATATTAAGTAATAAGTTTTGAAAGACTTCATCAATAAGGGTGAATATGTTAAATAACTGTGCTATAATCTTTTACTGGGGTTTTATATATGATACATCCTACTTTACTATGATTAAATTGCTTGTCATCTATCTTTCATGTAAATATTAATTGCTTATACAATAAGTAGACATTTATATTGTATTAGAATTCTGTCTAATCTACAATAGTACTATATCTGTTCAAAATAATATAAATATTGCTTATTCCTATTACAAATATTCTGTATATGATAATTCAATTTATGGAGCTCAGATGTTCTGGATTGTCAAGGTATGAGTGATAATCTGATGCACTTAGGTTTATCCATGAGATTAAGAATGATTTTCATTCCATGGCTAGTGTGGATCTTACATTTATTAATTTGAATTTATTTCACAAAAAACATTTTTAGTATGCCTGACCAAAACATTACTTTACTGGTAAACACTCAAAGTATAAAACTGATAATTTCCTTTAAAAGCTCAAACATATAGTTTATAGTTAGAGGAAAATGTGTAATGGTCACAATGAAACAAAAAATACAGTCTAAATAACCTAAGATGGATTTAACTTTATCTTTAAATACCAGTGGCTTAAACAATCCTAGCAAGAGGTCAAATCTAATGAAATATTTACAACTGAACAAAGCACAAATTGTCTTCCTTCAAGAAACTCATTTCAAAACAAATGACAATTACAAATGGAATCCTAAGGAATATATGTCATTGGCGCAATCAACTTAAAAGACAAAGACAAAAAAAGGGGTAGCAATTTTATGGAAAACAAATGTGATTAACCCATAAATCATTTATAAGTATGAAACTAAAGAAGGCCTTATGGCATTAGTAATAGTTAAATATAACAGAATACGGACCCTAGCCAATCTGTATTGGTTCCCAGGCACTGGAACAGGAACTGTTAAAGAACACTTGGATTTCATTTCCAATAATTATAAAGGCAACTTAGTATTAGGAGATTTTAACTCTATATTTGATATTTCTGAAATTACAGATAAAAGACCACTGCATACATCTCTTGTATCAAAAGCTTTAAACAAGAGGGTAAAATCATTTCATCTTGTAGAGACTTTCAAATTTAAAGAAGATAAATCTTTGTTGTTTTCCCATCAAGATCACAGATTTGGTACTCAAACTAGAATAGATAAAATATTTGCTGCCAATAACTTACACTCCAAAAATGAAGTTATGTACTTACCATAACGTTAAATGTTTGTAGTCCATCTCGCCTGCATTCTTGCTGGATGGGTTCAGAGCCGATACTCGGCTGACACTAAAGCTCGAGAGCTTTTACTGGCGCGAGGCTAACCCTATCCCATGGTGCCTCACGGCAATTCCCCAGATCTTGCTTGCAAGAAAATAAGTACCTCATAGTTATGAAACTACATATATATATATATATATATATATATATATATATATATAAAAACTACAACCAGGTCAGACAGCATAAGTATAGTCCACCAGATCCTCCAGGAACAGGAAGGGGACAAGAGGGAGGGACACAAGAATGTAGGTGAGATTGACTACAAACATGGAACGTTATGGTAAGTACATAACTTGTTCAAAACAATCCGACAATACTTAAAACTTAGGAAAAAACAAAAACGGAAATAAGCAGAAAAAAGCTGGTACAAAACAAAACAACGGCACGGACAGTTTATTAAAAGTGAGCGCTTTCAGCCAAGCAAATACTCAGCCTTCATCAGACATTAAGCAATTTTCACAGCCCTATATTTATATAGGCAACACACCTTGTTTAACAATAAACTAATTAACCAATCTCAATTTATAATTAAATAAAACTACCTGTCTAAAATATATATATATATATATATATATATATATATATATATATATATATATATATATATATATATATACATATACACACACACACACACACACACACACAAGATACTAGATTGTAACCATTCTCAAGGAGACCAAGCTACATTATATAAAAAAACGCACACCATTTAGTTCGCATTCTTTTGAATACAGAAACCTATGTGTATGGCATGCTAAATTCCTAACATGCTACTCATACAATAGACTATATCAGCTAGCTAAAACACAAATAGATAATCAAATAAATATGATACAGCTACTTCAAGCCATTTAAATAAAAAACAACAACATAAAACACAAGAGACACTATTATTTAAATGGGGGAACATCTTACTGTACATAAATAAGTGAATATATTATGGGGAGTCGAATGAACCCTTTACCTAACAATTACTTATCTAAGAAGAGCTTTTAATTTCAGAATACACTTAATAGAAGCATAGTCATTCAGCCCTGGGGGGAGATGTGCACATGTTCTGATCTGCCAGAAAAGTTCTTGCTCTTCTAAACACAACTGCCAGGGACCTCCCCTTGTATCATTTTTAATCTGGTGAACCACACTAAATACAAAACAGTGGTCAGGGTACTCTAAAATATGCCTGGCAAGTGCATTTGTCAAATCCCTCCTACCTATGGCATAAAGGTGCTCATAAACTCTTTTCTTTATTTTTCTCTCAGTTTTGCCTATATAGAAGGAGGGGCATTTCTCACATAAAGCCACATATACAACTCCCTTTGTATCACAATTGCAATTACCATTAATGAAATAATTTTTTCTATTAACATTAATTCTATTACCCGGGTGCATGAATTTACATTGAGGGCACATACCACATTTTCGCATTCCCACTATTTTGTCTTTAGATTTACACGTGGTTGTTTCAACCAGATTTTTAAGGTTGATACCCCTTCTATATGTAAATTTTGGATGACTACCTAAAACTTTAACTAAAGCTCTATCCTCAGAAATGATACTCCAATTCTTAACTACTATATCCCTAATAGTTTTAAAGTCCACACTATAAGTGAACAAAAGATTAATCCCAGGGAGTGCAGAAGTACTAACATTAGGGGTAGCCTTACTTGATCTACCCATGATGCCACCCCCCAATAAAGGCAAAAAATGGCCATTATTCCTTTTAGCCTGCACTTCCTGCATCATCTCTTTTATTATACTATCAGGGTAATCTCTGCTTGAAAACATTTTTCCAATGTTGTCACACTCCTTGATGAAATCAGTCTCATCTGAGATTATTCTAGCAGCCCTGACAAATTGTCCTTTAACGACACTTCTTTTTTGATGGAAGGGGTGACAGCTGGTAAAATGAAGGTAACTATTTGAGTACGTTGGCTTTCTGTAAATTAAAGATCTAAATTTATTATTAACTTTATCTTTACAGATTTTAACATCCAAAAAGTTAATTTCATCTGTACCAACAGAGTACGTAAACTCTAGAAAGTCAGTCATTCTAGAAATACTAGATATAAAGTCTGAAATCAAGTTCTGAGGACCTTTCCAGATGAACGACATGTCATCTTGGTATCTAGTGCACCAAGTGACATGTTGTTGATACAATTCATTATTGAACAACCAATTACGTTCCCAAAACGCCATGACACTGTTGGCAAAACTGCACCCACAGGGTGACCCCATAGCGATCCCAGTGTTTTGTAGGAAGACCTGGTCCTTAAACACCAAAAAGTTATTTCGTAATATCAAATCTAATAAGGTCTCCACTATGTACATCTGTGTGTTACTAGCACTTTTTGCTAACATAAAATTCCTTGTCCAGTCAATACCTAGTTGTTGGGGAATGACAGTATAAAGATCTTTCACGTCTACTACTAAGAACACAATATCCAAATTGAACTCAATCTTGTTAAAATTCTCCAGAAAATCCCAGGAGTCTTTACAAATCTGAGATTCCCCTTGGATATATGGTTTAAGAATACCATCAATGTATTTGGCACAAGCATAAGTGATTGATCCTCTTCCATCCACTCTAGGCCTTAATGGGGGATCATTTAAATTTTTATGGATTTTAGGTGTGCCAAAAATGATGGGAATCTTTGGTGCTGGCATGGACAGAAAATGAAATATGTTACAATCAATGCTACCCTCTAAAAATAGATCATCTAAGACGCCCCTGATTTTCTTATAGGCTGCAGGAAGTTCATTTACACTAGATTTCATATAAGTGTCAGACTGTAGGTGACTAAGCATCTTACTATCATAAAGGTATTCGTCCATGAAAACCAGTCCTCCTCCCTTGTCTGGTTTCATTACTCTAACCTTACATTCATTAAGGAGTGAAATGAAATCTAATTCATACTTAGAAATATTACTTTTCATATTCAAACATTGTATGTTGTTGTCAAGTCTAGCCCTGAAATCTATGTCACATAGCTTTTCAAACGTATTCAACCCACCATGTAAAGGTGGGTTAAAAACACTTGACACTCTAAAGGAATTAAGAAGGGCAGGTGTGTTCCCTAAAGACACCACCAGATTCAACTTCCGAACATACAATTTAAAATCAACGAGTGTTTTAACAAATTCACCCCTTCTATTAGGAATGAATGAAAGTCCTTTAGAGAAGAAGTCTATCAGGGATTGTTCAACAGTTAATACGGTGTAATTGTATATCTTAAAGTCACCCTGTTGACTTATAAGAATCTCAGGTCCTGTCTCTAAAGGATATGTCATCTCCTCCATTGATTCACTTTTCTCCTTCTCTGTGCTTGTCCCCTGTTGTTGTTCGGACTTGTACTGTTGTTGCCTGGCCTGTTCCTGCCCCTGGGAAAACCCTGTTCACTTTCAACATTTTCTTGATTTTGATTCTGACTTTGTCCATTACTGAAATTACTATTATTATTGTTGTTTTGACCCCTAATACGTT
The DNA here is from genome assembly GCF_019279795.1 of Protopterus annectens. Lineage (NCBI taxonomy): Eukaryota > Metazoa > Chordata > Ceratodontiformes > Protopteridae > Protopterus > Protopterus annectens. Next base: position 493,640,133 of record NC_056731.1, read on the forward strand.
CACTTCTACGAACAGGTCTTTCCTCTTGGTTTATATTGATGTCAGGCGTGCTCCCTGAATTAACATCTTCACCTCCTTTAAGTTATAACCCACTAAAGGGGGAGGGGGATAGGCCTTGTTATTTTTATAGTCCAAAAGATCTCTATCCATTTTGCGTTTTTTATTAAGTACAAGTTTGGAAATGGATGCTTCAATGCTTGAAAAAATTCTCAAATAGTCATATTTATATCTTAAAAAGTCTTTATCATTTACTAGACCAGTCTCCAAAACTTCAAGTTCCTCTTTGAGATCTATAATCTCGGATCCATAATAATTGATAAGTGAAAGCAGAAAATCAAAACCCTGTTTGTCAAATAGGTTTAACAACTCTTGATGGAATAAGGAGTTGCTAATTAAACCTGCAGGACAGCGCCACTGGCGTAAGCCCTTAGGCACTACTTTTTTCTCAACACATTCCTGCAGATAAGCCACTTCCAGTTGTAATTTTTTACAACGAAACAATTTTTGATCAAAAATATTTAATCTGTCAACAAAATTACTCACCGAACGTTCACTATTCCCAGTTCTTGCCTCTGAGTCGTTAGGTGATGTAAAAAAAATCCTTTTTACTCAAAAAATTAGCCATTGAGGGTATTACTGCCGTATTATTACTTCCATTATGCTGTTCAAGTGATTCACTCACTTGTCCAGGATACACATCTCCGCTACACCTCCTCGCGTTACCACTAGCAACAGGCTGCCCAAGAGAGACATTAACGTTGTTCGTCACCTGGGACATAGGCTTATTCCCCTGACACACAATAGGAGCAGAAGTTGTTTCAGTATTCCCTCTAGAAACTATTACTGTGTCAGTGTGGTTCCCATTGTTATTTGATTCGAGTTTTTGTGATAAAGCCTCGACTCTAGTTAACAACAAGTTAACTAGCACCGTTAGATTACTCAAAGCATTTGCTTCCTCCGAGGTCTCCATTGAATTAGATTCTCGTTCGTTATCCTGCGAGAATAACGGCTGTGAGTTTGTCCTATTATGCCCGTTCTGAATACCAGCTTCTAAATTTCCACTAGCCATCTGAAACAATAAGCAAACGTGTTCAAAACAATCCGACAATACTTAAAACTTAGGAAAAAACAAAAACGGAAATAAGCAGAAAAAAGCTGGTACAAAACAGCGGCACGGACAGTTTATTAAAAGTGAGCGCTTTCAGCCAAGCAAATGCTCAGCCTTCATCAGACATTAAGCAATTTTCACAGCCCTCTATTTATATAGGCAACATACCTTGTTTAACAATAAACTAATTAACCAATCTCAATTTATAATTAAATAAAACTACCTAACAATGTCTATATATATATATATATATATATATATATATATATATATATATATACATACATACAAGATACTAGATTGTAACCATTCTCAAGGAGACCAAGCTACATTATATAAAAAAAACACACACCATTTCGTTCGCATTCTTTTGAATACAGAAACCTATGTGTATGGCATGCTAAATTCCTAACATGCTACTCATACAATAGACTATATCAGCTAGCTAAAACACAAATAGATAACAATCAAATAAATATGATACAGCTACTTCAAGCCATTTAAATAAAAAACAACAACATAAAACACAAGAGACACTATTATTTAAATGGGGGAACATCTTACTGTACATAAATAAGTGAACATATTATGGGGAGTCGAATGAACCCTTTACCTAACAATTACTTATCTAAGAAGAGCTTTTTCTGCTTATTTCTGCTTATTTCCGTAAGTACATAACTTCTTTATGTTATGCAGTCCCATCTCGCCATGATTCTTGCTGGATGGGACAGTGTCCCTAGCACCTTTATCCTGGGTGGCTCAAGCGAAGAGACTCTATAGCACAGTGGACCCAGTGGACCCAAAGGATGACCTGCCCCGGAGGCCAAATCCAATTTGTAATGAGTGACAAAGGTATGTGGTCTTGCCCAAGTAGCTGCTGCACAAATAGTATCAATTGGGAGCCTAGATCTAAAGGCACATGAAATAGATACTTTCCTGGTACAATGGCCTTTTACTTTGATAATTGTTTGCCAGCAGTTTGATAAGCAAAGGAAATGCAATCTGAAAACCATTTTGAAAGAGTAACCTTGGAAAAAGTCAAGCCCTTATTTTTGTCAGAAAAGGAAACAATTGATCTGATTTTCTGAATTCTTTAGTCCTGTGCAAGTAAAATCTGAGAATTCTGTGAATGTCTAATTGCTGTAGTCTGTACTCAGATTTATTAGAGTGGTATGGAAAAAACACTGGTAACTCAATAGTAGTGTTAAGATTACATTCTGAGCATACCTTGGGAAGAAAAGAAGGGTTTGTTCTGAGTGAGACTCTATCCTTGTGGAAAACAATGTAATGAGGTTGAATAGTAAGGGCTTGCAGTTCTGAAACTCTCCTAGCAGAGGTTATGGCTACTAAGAATAGTGTTTTGGAAGATAACAATTTTAGAGCTGATGAAGAAGAGGGCTCAAGGGGTGCAGACATTAATTATGTAAGAACTAAGTTTAAGTCCCAGGGTTCTGATGGGTGTTTGATCGGAGGCCTCAGAAGGAGAACACCCATTAAAAAGGTTTTGCACAAGGAGTGTGTGACATGATGGGATTTCCCATGAAGCCAAAATGGAAATTAGAAATGGCAGCTAACTGAACTCTGACTGTAGCGGCTGCAGCTCCTTCATGAAAAACTGACGCAAGGAGGGATTAAATAGATTCAATAGGAGCTGTATAGGGATCTAAGCCTTGGTTTGTAGCCCAAATAGAAAACCTTTTCCATTTGCTGGAGTATAACTTCTGAGTGGAAGGCTTATGAGATGAGATCAGAATATGTTTGAAGGGGAGAGGGTAATGCACCTGGCTATTCGTGGAACTGGAGCAGCCATGCTTTCAATTTAAGGGTGTGGATGGTGGGGTGGAACTGCCCCGACTGATGAATCAGGAGGTCTGGAAATGGTTCCAGAATCCACGGTTCCTCCAAAAGGCAGGGCCACAGGAAGGGCAACCATACTTGTCGAGGCCAGTAAGGAGCAATGAGGATCAGGGTACTCCTCAACTGCTTTGCTTTCTGTATTACCTTTGGGATGAGAGGAAAAGGTGGGAAGGCATAAAGAAGTCCCGGGGGCCAATCGTGGACCAGAGCATCCCTGGGTGACATCCCCAGAAGGGGAATTAGGGCAAAGTAGCTGCTGCATTTGGTGTTCAGCTGAGTGGCGAATAGGTCGCAGCAAGGCTGGCCCCATCTGTGAAAGATCTCTTTCACAACTTCTGTATTCAGGGATCACTCGTGAGGCATCAGAATTGCTCGGCTGAGTTTATCTGCTATCACACTGGATTTCCCTGGGATGTGCTTTGCTACCAGAAAACTTTGAGTGTCCATCGCCCATTTCCAAACTCTTAAGGCCTCTCGGCTAAGCGGGTAAGATTTGGTCCCCCCCTTGCTTGTTTATTATGTACCACATGACAGACATGTTTTCTGACTGGATCACAATTTTACAAAATGCCCATGTTAATGTTGGCAAAACTGACAGATGCTTAAGGAATAGAATTTACGATCATTATTATTGCATTAGGAAAAAAGATATTACCAATGCATTATATAGGCATCTTGTCAAAAGCCCTAGTTGTGATATGTTCAAGTTCACTATCTTAGAACTTATAATGGCTAATCCCAGGGGTGGCAACACTAGTAAAAAATTGGGTGAAAGAGAAACTAGGTGGTAAATTTCATTAAATGCTACTGCACACCCAGGGATAAATGATAGTATATCTATGAAGCCAATTTTAGAATGCAAAGCATAATGTGTACATATATCTAGTGTGATAGACTACAGAAATGAATATGAATTAATGCTTGAATAGCATTTTATATAGTACAGATTTTTACTCAAGCGAATATTTTTATAAATATTTTTTATACAATTTTTATATATTTTATGTATTGTTTTATTTATAGGTGATTTTACATAGAGTAGTTATATAGCTCATACAATATACAAGTGATTTTAAACACAACACACTGTGCACTTTAAGGAATGTGTATATTTAATATACATTCAACTAATGTACTAATTAATCAGTTTGATTGGTTTGACACTTGTATATAACCTAGGATGTAATTAACGACTGTGTTCTGATGAAGTCTATAATATTAGATGAAAGCGCTTAACATAGAGAGTTTTACAAATAAAGTTGAGTTTACTCTGGATTTATTTTTGGAGTTTCTTGGAATCTAGACACCCAGGACAGCAGACAGAAGTGTTGTGTGTATTTACTGAGTTGACTTTCACTGAATACGTTTATTTTAATTGGATTGCAATTGTCCCGGTGGGAAGGGAGCTGTGAAGTGCTTGCAACACACATAGCACTGCTCTCATCTCCAGAACATTGATGTGCAAGTGATTCTCATAGTTCTGCCAAGTACCTTGGACCGTCATTCCCAGATAATACCCCCCACCCTATCTGGGAAGCGTCCATGGTCAAAACCGCTTTCTCTTGGGGAGGAACAAGTGGACAACCTAAGAGAAGTTGTTCTGTGTGTAACCACCTTGTCAGATCCTTCTTGCAGGTGTTTGTTAGGAAAATCTGATGAGAGAATGGAAGGTCTTGTATCGACCAGTGGGTAAATAGCAGCCACTTAAGTATTCTCATGTGTAGATGGGCTAGGGGAACTAATAGGATAGAGGAAGCCATAGTCCCTAGGATTTGAAGGACTAACCTGGCCTGAACTTTGTGACGGTTTAGCAAGGATCTGACTTGATTGCGTAGAGACTCTACTCTTTCTGGTCTTAGTCTTGCTGACATGGTGGTTGTGTCCATTTCTGAGCCTAAGAATACAATGTGCTGTGAAGGAGATGCGGCTGATTTTTTTAGGGTGACTGTGATGCCTAAACTGGCGCACAAGGATAGTCTCTCGTCCCTGGTTCTGATTAGTTGATGCTTGGTGGTAGCAGTGAGGAGCCAGTCATCTAGGTACAGAAACACCTGGAATCCTTGACATATCAGGTGAGCTGTTACCACTGCCATGCATTTGGTGAACACTCTGGGGGCTGTAGTGAGACCAAAGGGCAGTGTTCGTAAGTGAAAATAATGGGCTCCCAGCCAAAAGCGTAAGTGTCTTCTGGAGCGCCTGTCTATTTTGATGTGGTAGTACGCATCCTGAAGATCTATTGAGCACATCCAATTGTCTTTCCTGATAAAAGGGAATATCGACTGCAGAGTGATCATTCTGAACTTCGATTTCTTTTACGGACTTGAGTATGCTGAGATCTAGAATTGATCTCCAGTCTCTGTCTTTTTTGGAACTAAAAAGAATCGAGAGTAAGTTACGGATCCTATTTGCTCTGTGGGGACTTCTTGGATGACTCTTTTTGCAGCAACGGGATAACCTCTGATGTTGCACGGTCTAGTTGAATGGGTGCCACGACTAGTAGAGACCGGTTTGTTGGGGGTTCAGAAACAAAGTGAATCAGATAACCTCGGGATATTATAGTGTGTACCCAACGATCTTGCGAGATGTTTAGCCAGGCGCTTGGGTACAGCGATAGATGACCCCCAACTGCCTCCAGAGACTGACAGGCAATCAGGGGCGATGAAAGGGATGATCAGAAAACGTTTCTCTAGCTCCCTGATGTTGCGGACCTTCTCTGCCACGAGGGCGGCATCTTCCATTATATCCTCCCCCTCTGCCTCTAGGGGAGGGTTGACCTTGTGCCCGAGGGAAATCTTTTTGGGATTTACAGAACCACATTTTCCCTCCCATATTACCCTTGGGATAGGGTCTAGACAGGAGGGAGAAATGGACTCTTTCGGCAGATAAGATTTTCCCTTCCTGCTCGCACCTGGTCAAAGTCATTCACCTGGGGTCCAAAAAGAGATGAACCATCAAAGGGGATGTTAGTGAAGGAAGACTTAAAGGATTCCATGAAATTACAAAGACGCATCCAAGAATGTCTCCCGAGGGATATTCCTGCTGTGGCTGCCCTACTCGGTCCGTCTGCTGCATACGATATTAGCCTCATGGAGGAGTTAGCTATCGACGTGAGGGTGCAGAGCTGCGCAGAAACCTTATCCATGGATCCCAGAACTGCTGAACCCTGGAGGTCATCTCCCAATTCCTTCAGGAGATCCCTCAAAAGAGTAAAATGGGTGAGGTAATTCAGCGATCTTAGAGTAAATGCTGCTGAAGAGAAGGTACACTTCTCCATACCTATCCATCGTCCTAGACTCCTTATTAGGAGGATGGATATTAACTCCTCCTTCGTGGCCGCTGCTACCACCATAGCATCAACGGGAATGCCTTTGGTAAGAAAAGCCTTACCTTTAGGTGCTGTCATGAATTTATTTGGCCTTCTCGGGACGGGCTCCACTGAGTCTGGGGAGATCCAAGCTTTCTGCAATATGACCCCTAAGAGTTGGTCATAAAGCGGTTACCAGGGAGGTGGAAGGTCGGGAACCAAAGGCCTCAAGATACACTGAATCGTCCTCAGTCGGGTTTAGAGGTCTTCTAGTCACCCCTTTGTCTAAGGATTTCTAGGATGTCAGAGAAAGACATCCTCAGAGGGGGATCTAGGGGACCCTTCTGATTCCTCCATATCAATGTCAGAAGTGACAGACTCAGGTGAGTCAACATGCTTCCTCTTACATAGTTTCTTCTGAGGGAGCTCTCCACTGGCATAATCTGGGGAGGTCTTGGAAGAGGGGACACATCCAATAGGGGCTTGCTTGGGTCTCTGGTGCTGTGCGCTGTGGGGGTAGCAGGGAGGAAGAGGTTGTTTCCTAATGCTGGTGGGACACAGGTTCCTAGGGTATGGCTTTTGCAGAGGATAAAGCCTTCTCTATAGCTTCAAAAGCCCTTCCCCCCACTCCGAAGTGATGGGTGGTCGGCTCCTAGCCAGGGGGAAAGGTTCTGAAGCAGATGTGGGAGCAGAGTTGAGTCAAGCCGAGGCACCGAGTGGGAGGGTCGGTTCCAAAGAAAACCCAGGGTGACTGTCCCACTCGGAGTCAACTTGAGAGCATCGGCTCCCAGATCCCTTGGCTCCAGACTGAGCCACTGAGGATAGAGTAATCTGTTCCAAGGAAGCAGGGAGGATCCCAGGAACCCATGGATCTAAGCCTGAAGAACCTGAAGTAATTGGCTCCGAGAGCGAAGCAGTTGGAGGAAGAGCAGTGGTTTGTAAAAGGGTTGACTCCAAGACCTTTGGGTCTGGAGGGTCCAATTTCTTTGCCAGAGCTGGATCTGAAAGCAACCTCTTCACCACCCGCTCAATGTTCTCATCTGAGAGTGCCCTGGAGGATCTGGTGGAGACAGGAGATCTCCTCCTCTCCAAAATAGGAGATCTCAAAGTAGGTGACACAGAATCAATATCAGGTATGTCTCGGTACTGAAGGTTGCCTCGGCACAGAGAAGACAGATGGTACCGATGTGGAAGAAGCTGAATCAGAGCCAGTACTCCTTGGCTCAGACACTTTGGTCTTTTTTGATGGCTCTGAAGCTGGGGCCAAAGATTTTCATTTTGAAGACTTAGGAGCTGCCTGACCGAGTTTCAGCTGTTCCTGGAAGGAACTGGTCATAGGACCCCTATCAAAAAGTTTTTGTTTCCTCTAATTCAAGACCCTGGTACTAAACGCATGGTGAAAGGTACAGTGCTCTTGCAAATGAGCTTCACCTAAAGAGTACACGCAACTGGTTGACTGTCTGTCAAAGACATTTTTTGTGAGCATCTATCACACTTTTTAAACCCCGAAGGGCAATGGTCCTTATGCTCTCTTATCCTTTTCTTTAGATATTCTGACTGAAAACTATAGTTTAGCTAGAGAAGGCAACAATAACTACTACAGTAACAATAAGATAGAGTGAAAGATAGAGTCTGTGTGTGTGTGTGTATATATATATATATAAACTTTTTATATATATATATATATATAATAGATAGATATAAAAAAAGACACACTCAGGGAGGAAAGGCCCTCTATCTTAAATGGGCCGTACAATCCTAAGGGGAATACAGTGGTCAAAAACTCTCAGAATCGAAAACTTAGCCAATGAGCCAGTAAGACACAACCTCAAAGCTTTCGTGGCAAATGAGATCTAGGGAATTGCCGTGAGGCACCATGAGATAGGGGTTAGGCCTTGAGCCAGTAAAAGCTCTCGAGCTTTAGTATTGGCCGAGTCGGAGCCGAATATTGGCTCTGAACCCATCCAGCAAGAATTATGGTGAGATAGGACTACATAACATTCATTAATTTCTCAATCATTCCCTGCCCCTTTTCAGACCACAATTCATTGATACTAATACTTTAAAAATGGGTAGAAACCATTAATCTTTAACTCCAGAATTCCAGCATAAATAACTAAAATTAAAGAGTTCAAACCCTGGTTATTATCTGAATTACAACAGTTCTTAGATATTAATTACACCATAGAGATAAATAAAATAATGATATGGGACTCATTAAAAGCTTACATACATGGTAAAACCCTAACTTGGTATAAAAAAAATCAGGGAATGGGATTCTGAATTATTAGATCTACAATCCAAACTTTTGTCAGTAAAAGCTGAAAAAATCAAAATCATTTGGAGATGAAAAAGAAAGAAGTATTGATAAATGCAATGAAATTCTAACATAGAAAACTAGTTTAGCTTTATAAAAAACTAAATATTAATACCTTGGCCACTTCTCTCAAATATCTAAATAATTTATCCACAAGAATCAAAATACAATCAAAAGCCAATAACATTAAAAGCGTCTTCCATGAAAAGAAAAGGAAAAATGTCTCTGATATAGGTGACATTCTTGATGCCTATAGAAATCACTATATGAAACATTTCCAAAAAGAAAATATACATATTGATCAATTAAATCTAGATGAAAAATGTTCTAATATTAAAAAAAATGGAAAAATTAAAACTAGATTTGCCATCACCCATACCCTGCAAAGAAATTACAGATACAATAAAAGAGGTAAAAATAATAAAGCTCCAGGTATAGATGGCATAATTATGGAAATATATAAACGTTTTCCTTCAAAGATAATATCCCTATTCCATAAAACTATTAGAAATTCAGTCACAAGCTTTAATACCACCCTCTTGGAGATATTCCTTAATCATACCAATCCTAAAGGAAAATAAATCCCCAAACCTCTGTACCTCATATAGACCTATATCATTACTAAATAATGACTACAAGATATTTATGACAATATTAACTAACAGAATGAAAATACCACTATCGAAAATAAATAATGACCAAACTGGATTTATATATCAGACACACACGACAATATTAAAAGGATAATTTCTCTTATAGATTATATTAATAAAGAAAACAAACATACATAATTGGCTTAGATATAGAGAAAGCCTTTGATTCCCTAAATTGAGATTATTTACTCAAAATCCTAATGCTATTTGAATTTCCTACATCCTTTGTTCATCTCCTAAAGAATATATATATATATATATATATATATATATATATATATATATATATATATATATATATATATATATATATATACACACACACACACAAATAATTTAATGTAGTTAGGTCATTTTACCTCTGAATCTATACATATAACAAAAGGCACTAAACAAGGATGTCCCATGCACCGATTCTATTTGCCCTGGCTATTGAAATATCAGCAGATTCAATTCGTAACAATATAAAAATCAAAGGAATAAATGTTTATGAACAATACAATTCTAAAGTAATGCTATTTGCTAATGACACATTACTAATATTATTGAATACAAAAGAGACATTAGAAGAATTTATATATTAATTGACAAATTTCACATGACTTCAGGACTCCATTTCAATAAATCAAAATCATTTTTTTTATTTTTAAATAAAAAAGAACTGCAGACTAAGGGGATCACATCATAGGGAAACAGGAATCTACCTTAAAATATCTAGGAATTGAGTTATGCAAGGATGATAATGAATTAGTCTCAAAAAACAATATCAATACAATTAAAATCTCTGTGGAAAAATGGAACAAAATAATATTAAATAATATCTGAAGATAGGCTACAGTTAATAAAAATGGTTTTACTGCCCAAGATCCTATACATATAGCCTTGGCAATACAACTGTTACCAGCAAGGAATATACTTAAAGAAATAAATTCATGCCTAATAAAATTTTTATGGTTTCCCAAAAGAAACGGACTAGCTTTAATACATCATATCAGACCATGGAAACAGGGAGGATTAAACTTTCCTGATACAGAAACTTATATAAAAGCATCAATATCTAAAACAATCTCAGATTGGATAAGTCCAAATTACTCTGCAAATTGAAAAGAATTACTAACTGTAATATCAATAAATGTATTTGATTTACAAAAAAAATTTCAAACAGATAAAAACAATTTGCCATGGCACATATGTATTAGTATGCAATATAACATAACTAAACCCACTAAAACGCATATGATTAATTATTAAATTGACTCATTTCAGAAAATTATTAATGCAAATATAGATTTATAAATCTGGTTTGATCTTTCAACACTATTTATAGTCACAAAGAACTTTCCACATAAAATATACAGAGAAATTATTAATTCTTGGGAACAGAAAAGATTTGTTTGTTGGCTCCAATGCATCAAAGAACTAAAAGTTTTAGATATGCAAGTAATAAAAACAACATACAAAATTCCACAACAGGACTGGCTAACTTTACAGAGTATTCTGTCATATTCGCAAGATTTAAGTAGAATTATTAACAATTCTTCATTTAAAGAGATACCTAAATTTACAAACTACATATATGAAATTATATATAATGACTCTGACATGGGAAACAGTATTTCAAAATTTTACAAAATATTGATAAACTATAAAACACCCAAAACCTCATATTGGAAATATATAACAAAAGGACAAGCAATACAGTTAACTAAAGATATTAAAACAAATATCTTATTATCGATAAAATATACATACTTTACACAACACTGGAAAGTTTTTAATTGGAAATGCTTGCACAGAGCATTCTTAACACCGGATAGAATCAGCAAAATTAGTTCTTCCATAAAAGGAATATGTTGGAGATGTGAGCAAGTACACAATGCAGATTGGAACTATATTTTGACTGTTAAAATTATGCCATTTTGGAATGGTATTAATAAGTTTCTACAAGCTTTATTTAATGAATCATTTTATTTAATTAAAGCTCTTTATTACTAAATGTGAACGAAGGTCCTCATTTGAATAGGTCAAAAATGTATCTAGTATGGACTATACTCACAATTTCAAGGAAGTGTATAACAAAAAGATGGAATACAAACACAATACCAACTTTGGAAGACTTCTACAGCCTACTGAAGACCACAGCATTATTGGAAATTAAAATTAAAGAACTAAGAATTTATCCAAAGCTATTTATTAACAACCCTTGGGGAAAAGTCTTATCATTGATTGACACTATACAATAATTGATTAGATACTCTGATAATGGATTGGACATACTTATAAAGTAACTGTATACATTAAGATCGGTTATAGTGTCAGGCTAATGTAAATAGTGTACATAGTTATTTAAGATGTTATGTATAAATACTATGGAATTCATTGAAATGTATTTGAAAAATAAAAAAAAAATTTTTTGAGAGGAAAAAGCTGCTGCTGGTTGGAAAAAAATGGAAGAAAAAAAATGTTCTTTTTACACACTAACCTGAACAGGGTTGTGTTATGACCCTGCTAGGATAAAGCTGATAATGTGCATGAGCAATGTAAGCACTAATGAGATCAGCAACGCAGCAAAAGCAATCTCAGTGCTTACCTTGGTTTTAAGAGCTAACTATTTCAATCTTCAGGGATGGTTCTCTTATAAAGATTTAAAAATACTGGTAGTGTAGTGGTGCTGCGGTAGCGTTGTCACCTCACAGCAAGACGTTGCTCTGTTCGATTCTCAGTTAGAGCATCTTCTGTGTGGAGGCATGCGTGAATGGGCGTGCCTTCGTTGAAGGTTGTGCATCAGGGCTGGTAACTCGGCACGTAAAAATTCACTACCAAACATGTAGCTGTGACGACCCCCAACCAGGATAAGCCGAAAGACACAACAACCAGATACTACAACTCTCAGCTAAATCATTGCTGAAGAATTCTGCAGATTACCAAGAATAGTAGAATAAAGGCTGAAAAATCAGGAACATGTTTTAAGCATTACACTAATTCACATAAAAAGTTAAGCGAATAACACCTTTTATATCAATGCATTATTTATTTTTTTTAAACCAGCAAATTATTTTTACTAAGGTCAGAGCAAAATTATGAGTCAGAACCACTGAAGGTCTCTGAAATCAGGAACAATGACAGGCATGCATTACTCCTCAATGAAGTAAATAAAAGTTACTTATCTCTGCTGCTGTATGACGACTGCTGAAAAGCAGTCACTAATCTGGTGTGGTAATACCAGTGTTGCACACGGTATTGGTATTTGCTGAAATAAGTACAAAACCCAATACTAATATGGCGTGTGCGTGTTCGCGCGTGTGTGGTCTTAAGACTTTGTTGATGAGTTCAGTCACAATAGTTTCCAAAAATCATTAAACTCAGCTAGTGTTACAAAGCAGCAAGTCTTTATTCATCACAGACAAGAGGATCACTGGAGGGTGTGTGTGTGGGTGGGACAGGGGGGGCTGAAACAGTAGGCAGTGCTTAGAGCACAATTTCACCCAAGTCCTGCCCTGAACATAGAGCTGATATAATATATCACGGTTGCAACTAAATGCCACTAAGTGTGCATGCCTCTGTGAGATGGCCCAAAATAGTCTGGTACATAGGCCTGTTCCCACTGTAGCTACAGGTAAGCCTGGGTGTACTACTCCTAAACGTTTGCAGCATGACCTAAAAAGTTGCTTAGGAGGGGTGGCAGTGACAGGATGATATTGAAAGACAGGCAATGAATAACAGTGATTAATTGTAGGGTTACAGACTGTGTAGCACTTATGCACCTGTGCTTCCATTTGACAATAAGGGTACCAAGAAATTTAAGTAGTACTGTCAGCAGAATAATATAAGTAGTGCACACAATGCAGTCTTTCAAGTAATCTAGGTATGTATCATACACCAGTGCAATGTACGAACCCACACACAAATGCATGGATCTCATCATACCCAACAGAACCAAAACACTCTCCTCCAAAAAAGGGAAGCCAATCTGGTGGTCCCCTGCCATAAACAAGGAAAGTGATGCAGAATAAGCCGAAGTCCCAAGACTGGAAAAACTCCCTTATCAGCCTCAACAAAAAGTTGAGATCTCTCATCAAATCCTCTAAAGCTAGCTATGAAAACAGAATTGCAGTAGATAGTAAAAAACAACCACAAGGCCTTTTATAGTTATGTAAAGAATCTCCATGGCAATACCCAGATTTGCTTTGAGCTACTGCACAATGGTATCTCCTATACCTAGGCAACAGATATTGCCAATATACTGGCCAACAGATTCAATGCCAACTTTACCCTCCCCAAAAGACCAATCACAATACTAGTAGATTGCCAGGCACCCAAAATTACTGCTTCACAGGTCGAAAAAGCACTGTCCAAGGGCAAGAATACAGCTTCTATGGGACCTGACAATATCCCTGGCTATGTTCTTCATGAACTACAGAGTGAACTGGCACCTCACCTGTGTGCCCTGTTCAATCACAACCTCATCTCAGGCTTTGTTCCTACTGAATGGTGCACTGCTACAATCATCCCTCTCCACAAAGGAGGAGCGACTACAGACCCCGGGAGCTATTGCCCCATTAGCCTGATGAGTCTGATATGTAAAGCTATGGAACGCATCATCATGGACTTAAGAAGGATATAAGGAATCTCCAAACTCTGGATCTCACACAGTTTGGTTTTGTGAAGGGTAGATCATGCCTGCTAACTTGGTCAACTTCTTTGAGTCAGTCACCAGAGCTGTGGATGAGGGCAAGGTGGTTCATAGAACTTACCGTGATCTGGCCAAGGCCTTTGATACCATTCCCCACTAAGTAATCACAGAATTAAGCTAGGCATCAACCCATATATCACTAGGTGGGTTGCAAACTGGCAAACAGATAGAACCCACAATGTGAAAGTAGCCGACTCCAAGCCAGACTGCCGACCAGTTACAAGTGGAGTCCCACGGGGTTTGGTCCTGGGTCCTCTCCTGTTTGGTATCTACTTCTCTGAAGTCCAGGCCAACACGAAGGGACTCTGGTTGACAAAGTTTACAGATGATTGCAAGTTTTATTAACTCCCCAAGTGATGTTGACATCCTACAGAAAGGCCTCACTGAGACCAAGGACTGTGTCAGAACCATGGTCTTAAGCTCAATGCCA